>NW_026453748.1:0-95004 GCF_943734755.1 Anopheles moucheti
TTGTATGCAAAAACTGTCTATTTCAACTTAATTCGTCCATCCAAAACGAACTTTGTACTTTGCTATGGAGTTCCACCAGGAATGAGTTTTTATGCAAAAACTGTCTATTTCAACTCAATTCGTCCATCCAAAACGAACTTTGTACTTTGCTATGAAGTTCTACCAGGAATGAGTTTGTATGCAAAAAACTGTCTATTTCAACTTAATTCGTTCATCAAAACGAACTTTGTACTTTGCTATGAAGTTCCACCAGGAATGAGTTTTCATGCAAAAACTGTCTATTTCAACTAACTTTGTCCATCCAAAACGAACTTTGTACTTTGCTATGAAGTTCCACCAGGAATGAGTTTTTTATGCAAAAACTGTCTATTTCAACTGAATTGATCCATCCAAAACGAACTTTGTACTTTGCTATGAAGTTCCACAGGAATGAGTTTTCATGCAAAAACTGTCTATTTCAACTTAATTCGTCCATCCAAAACGAACTTTGTTACTTTGCTATGAAGTTCCACCAGGAATGAGTTTTCATGCAAAAACTGTCTATTTCAACTAACTTTGTCCATCCAAAACGAACTTTGTACTTTGCTATGAAGTTCCACCAGGAATGAGTTTTCATGCAAAAAATGTCTATTTCAACTAACTTTGTCCATCCAAAACGAACTTTGTACTTTGCTATGAAGTTCCACCAGGAATGAGTTTTTATGCAAAAACTGTCTATTTCAACTAAATTGATCCATCCAAAACGAACTTTGTACTTTGCAATGAAGTTCTACCAGAAATGAGTTTTTAAGCAAAAACTGTCTATTTCAACTTAATTCGTCCATCCAAAACGAACTTTGTACTTTGCTATGAAGTTCCACCAGGAATGAGTTTTCATGCAAAAACTGTCTATGTCAACTTAATTCGTCCATCCAAAACGAACTTTGTACTTTGCTATGAAGTTCCACCAGGAATGAGTTTTCATGCAAAAACTGTCTATTTCAACTAACTTTGTCCATCCAAAACGAACTTTGTACTTTGCTATGAAGTTCCACCAGGAATGAGTTTTTATGCAAAAACTGTCTATTTCAACTGAATTGATCCATCCAAAACGAACTTTGTACTTTGCTATGAAGTTCCACCAGGAATGAGTTTTCATGCAAAAACTGTCTATTTCAACTTAATTCGTCCATCCAAAACGAACTTTGTACTTTGCTATGAAGTTCCACCAGGAATGAGTTTTCATGCAAAAACTGTCTATTTCAACTAACTTTGTCCATCCAAAACGAACTTTGTACTTTGCTATGAAGTTCCACCAGGAATGAGTTTTCATGCAAAAACTGTCTATTTCAACTAACTTTGTCCATCCAAAACGAACTTTGTACTTTGCTATGAAGTTCCACCAGGAATGAGTTTTTATGCAAAAACTGTCTATTTCAACTTACTTTGTCCATCCAAAACGAACTTTGTACTTTGCTATGAAGTCCCACCAGGAATGAGTTTTTCATGCAAAAACTGTCTATTTCAACTAACTTTGTCCATCCAAAACGAACTTTGTACTTTGCTATGAAGTCCCACCAGGAATGAGTTTTTATGCAAAAACTGTCTATTTCAACTTACTTTGTCCATCCAAAACGAACTTTGTACTTTGCTATGAAGTTCCACCAGGAATGAGTTTTCATGCAAAAACTGTCTATTTCAACTAACTTTGTCCATCCAAAACGAACTTTGTACTTTGCTATGAAGTTCCACCAGGAATGAGTTTTCATGCAAAAACTGTCTATGTCAACTTAATTCGTCCATCCAAAACGAACTTTGTACTTTGCTATGAAGTTCCACCAGGAATGAGTTTTTATGCAAAAACTGTCTATTTCAACTTACTTTGTCCATCCAAAACGAACTTTGTACTTTGCTATGAAGTTCCACCAGGAATGAGTTTTCATGCAAAAACTGTCTATTTCAACTAACTTTGTCCATCCAAAACGAACTTTGTACTTTGCTATGAAGTTCCACCAGGAATGAGTTTTCATGCAAAAACTGTCTATTTCAACTAACTTTGTCCATCCAAAACGAACTTTGTACTTTGCTATGAAGTTCCACCAGGAATGAGTTTTCATGCAAAAACTGTCTATTTCAACTAACTTTGTCCATCCAAAACGAACTTTGTACTTTGCTATGAAGTTCCACCAGGAATGAGTTTTTATGCAAAAACTGTCTATTTCAACTAACTTTGTCCATCCAAAACGAACTTTGTACTTTGCTATGAAGTTCCACCAGGAATGAGTTTTCATGCAAAAACTGTCTATTTCAACTAACTTTGTCCATCCAAAACGAACTTTGTACTTTGCTATGAAGTTCCACCAGGAATGAGTTTTCATGCAAAAACTGTCTATTTCAACTTACTTTGTCCATCCAAAACGAACTTTGTACTTTGCTATGAAGTTCCACCAGGAATGAGTTTTCATGCAAAAACTGTCTATTTCAACTAACTTTGTCCATCCAAAACGAACTTTGTACTTTGCTATGAAGTTCCACCAGGAATGAGTTTTTATGCAAAAACTGTCTATTTCAACTTACTTTGTCCATCCAAAACGAACTTTGTACTTTGCTATGAAGTTCCACCAGGAATGAGTTTTCATGCAAAAACTGTCTATTTCAACTAACTTTGTCCATCCAAAACGAACTTTGTACTTTGCTATGAAGTTCCACCAGGAATGAGTTTTCATGCAAAAACTGTCTATGTCAACTTAATTCGTCCATCCAAAACGAACTTTGTACTTTGCTATGAAGTTCCACCAGGAATGAGTTTTCATGCAAAAACTGTCTATTTCAACTAACTTTGTCCATCCAAAACGAACTTTGTACTTTGCTATGAAGTTCCACCAGGAATGAGTTTTCATGCAAAAACTGTCTATTTCAACTAACTTTGTCCATCCAAAACGAACTTTGTACTTTGCTATGAAGTTCCACCAGGAATGAGTTTTTATGCAAAAACTGTCTATTTCAACTTACTTTGTCCATCCAAAACGAACTTTGTACTTTGCTATGAAGTTCCACCAGGAATGAGTTTTCATGCAAAAACTGTCTATGTCAACTTACTTTGTCCATCCAAAACGAACTTTGTACTTTGCTATGAAGTTCCACCAGGAATGAGTTTTCATGCAAAAACTGTCTATTTCAACTAACTTTGTCCATCCAAAACGAACTTTGTACTTTGCTATGAAGTTCCACCAGGAATGAGTTTTCATGCAAAAACTGTCTATTTCAACTAACTTTGTCCATCCAAAACGAACTTTGTACTTTGCTATGAAGTTCCACCAGGAATGAGTTTTCATGCAAAAACTGTCTATTTCAACTAACTTTGTCCATCCAAAACGAACTTTGTACTTTGCTATGAAGTTCCACCAGGAATGAGTTTTCATGCAAAAACTGTCTATGTCAACTTACTTTGTCCATCCAAAACGAACTTTGTACTTTGCTATGAAGTTCCACCAGGAATGAGTTTTCATGCAAAAACTGTCTATTTCAACTAACTTTGTCCATCCAAAACGAACTTTGTACTTTGCTATGAAGTTCCACCAGGAATGAGTTTTCATGCAAAAACTGTCTATTTCAACTTAATTCGTCCATCCAAAACGAACTTTGTACTTTGCTATGAAGTTCCACCAGGAATGAGTTTTCATGCAAAAACTGTCTATTTCAACTAACTTTGTCCATCCAAAACGAACTTTGTACTTTGCTATGAAGTTCCACCAGGAATGAGTTTTTATGCAAAAACTGTCTATTTCAACTAACTTTGTCCATCCAAAACGAACTTTGTACTTTGCTATGAAGTTCCACCAGGAATGAGTTTTCATGCAAAAACTGTCTATTTCAACTGAATTGATCCATCCAAAACGATTTTTGTACTTTGCTATGAAGTTCCACCAGGAATGAGTTTTCATGCAAAAACTGTCTATTTCAACTTAATTCGTCCATCCAAAACGAACTTTGTACTTTGCTATGAAGTTCCACCAGGAATGAGTTTTCATGCAAAAACTGTCTATTTCAACTAACTTTGTCCATCCAAAACGAACTTTGTACTTTGCTATGAAGTTCCACCAGGAATGAGTTTTCATGCAAAAACTGTCTATTTCAACTAACTTTGTCCATCCAAAACGAACTTTGTACTTTGCTATGAAGTTCCACCAGGAATGAGTTTTTATGCAAAAACTGTCTATTTCAACTTACTTTGTCCATCCAAAACGAACTTTGTACTTTGCTATGAAGTTCCACCAGGAATGAGTTTTCATGCAAAAACTGTCTATGTCAACTTACTTTGTCCATCCAAAACGAACTTTGTACTTTGCTATGAAGTTCCACCAGAATGAGTTTTCATGCAAAAAACTGTCTATTTCAACTAACTTTGTCCATCCAAAACGAACTTTGTACTTTGCTATGAAGTTCCACCAGGAATGAGTTTTTATGCAAAAACTGTCTATTTCAACTTACTTTGTCCATCCAAAACGAACTTTGTACTTTGCTATGAAGTTCCACCAGGAATGAGTTTTTATGCAAAAACTGTCTATTTCAACTTACTTTGTCCATCCAAAACGAACTTTGTACTTTGCTATGAAGTTCCACCAGGAATGAGTTTTCATGCAAAAACTGTCTATGTCAACTTAATTCGTCCATCCAAAACGAACTTTGTACTTTGCTATGAAGTTCCACCAGGAAGGAGTTTTCATGCAAAAACTGTCTATTTCAACTTACTTTGTCCATCCTAAACGAACTTTGTACTTTGCTATGAAGTTCCACCAGGAATGAGTTTTCATGCAAAAACTGTCTATTTCAACTAACTTTGTCCATCCAAAACGAACTTTGTACTTTGCTATGAAGTTCCACCAGGAATGAGTTTTTATGCAAAAACTGTCTATTTCAACTTACTTTGTCCATCCAAAACGAACTTTGTACTTTGCTATGAAGTTCCACCAGGAATGAGTTTTCATGCAAAAACTGTCTATGTCAACTTACTTTGTCCATCCAAAACGAACTTTGTACTTTGCTATGAAGTTCCACCAGGAATGAGTTTTCATGCAAAAACTGTCTATGTCAACTTAATTCGTCCATCCAAAACGAACTTTGTACTTTGCTATGAAGTTCCACCAGGAAGGAGTTTTCATGCAAAAACTGTCTATTTCAACTTACTTTGTCCATCCTAAACGAACTTTGTACTTTGCTATGAAGTTCCACCAGGAATGAGTTTTTATGCAAAAACTGTCTATTTCAACTTACTTTGTCCATCCAAAACGAACTTTGTACTTTGCTATGAAGTTCCACCAGGAATGAGTTTTCATGCAAAAACTGTCTATGTCAACTTAATTCGTCCATCCAAAACGAACTTTGTACTTTGCTATGAAGTTCCACCAGGAAGGAGTTTTCATGCAAAAACTGTCTATTTCAACTTACTTTGTCCATCCTAAACGAACTTTGTACTTTGCTATGAAGTTCCACCAGGAATGAGTTTTCATGCAAAAACTGTCTATTTCAACTAACTTTGTCCATCCAAAACGAACTTTGTACTTTGCTATGAAGTTCCACCAGGAATGAGTTTTTATGCAAAAACTGTCTATTTCAACTTACTTTGTCCATCCAAAACGAACTTTGTACTTTGCTATGAAGTTCCACCAGGAATGAGTTTTCATGCAAAAACTGTCTATGTCAACTTAATTCGTCCATCCAAAACGAACTTTGTACTTTGCTATGAAGTTCCACCAGGAATGAGTTTTCATGCAAAAACTGTCTATTTCAACTAACTTTGTCCATCCAAAACGAACTTTGTACTTTGCTATGAAGTTCCACCAGGAATGAGTTTTCATGCAAAAACTGTCTATTTCAACTAACTTTGTCCATCCAAAACGAACTTTGTACTTTGCTATGAAGTTCCACCAGGAATGAGTTTTTATGCAAAAACTGTCTATTTCAACTTACTTTGTCCATCCAAAACGAACTTTGTACTTTGCTATGAAGTTCCACCAGGAATGAGTTTTCATGCAAAAACTGTCTATGTCAACTTACTTTGTCCATCCAAAACGAACTTTGTACTTTGCTATGAAGTTCCACCAGGAATGAGTTTTCATGCAAAAACTGTCTATTTCAACTTACTTTGTCCATCCAAAACGAACTTTGTACTTTGCTATGAAGTTACACCAGGAATGAGTTTTCATGCAAAAACTGTCTATGTCAACTTACTTTGTCCATCCAAAACGAACTTTGTACTTTGCTATGAAGTTCCACCAGGAATGAGTTTTCATGCAAAAACTGTCTATTTCAACTAACTTTGTCCATCCAAAACGAACTTTGTACTTTGCTATGAAGTTCCACCAGGAAGGAGTTTTCATGCAAAAACTGTCTATTTCAACTTACTTTGTCCATCCAAAACGAACTTTGTACTTTGCTATGAAGTTCCACCAGGAATGAGTTTTCATGCAAAAACTGTCTATGTCAACTTACTTTGTCCATCCAAAACGAACTTTGTACTTTGCTATGAAGTTCCACCAGGAATGAGTTTTCATGCAAAAACTGTCTATTTCAACTAACTTTGTCCATCCAAAACGAACTTTGTACTTTGCTATGAAGTTCCACCAGGAATGAGGTTTTATGCAAAAACTGTCTATTTCAACTAACTTTGTCCATCCAAAACGAACTTTGTACTTTGCTATGAAGTTCCACCAGGAATGAGTTTTTATGCAAAAACTGTCTATTTCAACTAAATTGATCCATCCAAAACGAACTTTGTACTTTGCTATGAAGTTCCACCAGGAATGAGTTTTCATGCAAGAACTGTCTATTTCAACTAACTTTGTCCATCCAAAACGAACTTTGTACTTTGCTATGAAGTTCCACCAGGAATGAGTTTTTATGCAAGAACTGTCTATTTCAACTAACTTTGTCCATCCAAAACGAACTTTGTTCTTTGCTATGAAGTTCCACCAGGAATGAGTTTTCATGCAAAAACTGTCTATTTCAACTTAATTCGTCCATCCAAAACGAACTTTGTACTTTGCTATGAAGTTCCACCAGGAATGAGTTTTTATGCAAAAACTGTCTATTTCAACTAAATTGATCCATCCAAAACGAACTTTGTACTTTGCTATGAAGTTCTACCAGGAATGAGTTTTCATGCAAAAACTGTCTATTTCAACTAACTTTGTCCATCCAAAACGAACTTTGTACTTTGCTATGAAGTTCCACCAGGAATGAGTTTTCATGCAAAAACTGTCTATTTCAACTAAATTGATCCATCCAAAACGAACTTTGTACTTTGCTATGAAGTTCCACCAGGAATGAGTTTTCATGCAAAAACTGTCTATTTCAACTAATTTTGTCCATCCAAAACGAACTTTGTACTTTGCTATGAAGTTCCACCAGGAATGAGTTTTTATGCAAAAACTGTCTATTTCAACTAAATTGATCCATCCAAAACGAACTTTGTACTTTGCTATGAAGTTCCACCAGGAATGAGTTTTCATGCAAAAACTGTCTATTTCAACTAAATTGATCCATCCAAAACGAACTTTGTACTTTGCTATGAAGTTCCACCAGGAATGAGTTTTCATGCAAGAACTGTCTATTTCAACTAACTTTGTCCATCCAAAACGAACTTTGTACTTTGCTATGAAGTTCCACCAGGAATGAGTTTTTATGCAAAAACTGTCTATTTCAACTAAATTGATCCATCCAAAACGAACTTTGTACTTTGCTATGAAGTTCCACCAGGAATGAGTTTTCATGCAAAAACTGTCTATTTCAACTAACTTTGTCCATCCAAAACGAACTTTGTACTTTGCTATGAAGTTCCACCAGGAATGAGTTTTCATGCAAAAACTGTCTATTTCAACTAACTTTGTCCATCCAAAACGAACTTTGTTCTTTGCTATGAAGTTCCACCAGGAATGAGTTTTCATGCAAAAACTGTCTATTTCAACTAAATTGATCCATCCAAAACGAACTTTGTACTTTGCTATGAAGTTCCACCAGGAATGAGTTTTCATGCAAAAACTGTCTATTTCAACTAATTTTGTCCATCCAAAACGAACTTTGTACTTTGCTATGAAGTTCCACCAGGAATGAGTTTTTATGCAAAAACTGTCTATTTCAACTAAATTGATCCATCCAAAACGAACTTTGTACTTTGCTATGAAGTTCCACCAGGAATGAGTTTTCATGCAAAAACTGTCTATTTCAACTAAATTGATCCATCCAAAACGAACTTTGTACTTTGCTATGAAGTTCCACCAGGAATGAGTTTTCATGCAAGAACTGTCTATTTCAACTAACTTTGTCCATTCAAAACGAACTTTGTACTTTGCTATGAAGTTCTACCAGGAATGAGTTTTCATGCAAGAACTGTCTATTTCAACTAAATTGATCCATCCAAAACGAACTTTGTAC
This sequence comes from Anopheles moucheti, assembly GCF_943734755.1. Classification (NCBI taxonomy): domain Eukaryota; kingdom Metazoa; phylum Arthropoda; class Insecta; order Diptera; family Culicidae; genus Anopheles; species Anopheles moucheti. The sequence continues at coordinate 8,413 of NW_026453748.1, forward strand.
TTTGCTATGAAGTTCCACCAGGAATGAGTTTTTATGCAAAAGCTGTCTATTTCAACTAACTTTGTCCATCCAAAACGAACTTTGTACTTTGCTATGAAGTTCCACCAGGAATGAGTTTTCATGCAAAAACTGTCTATTTCAACTAACTTTGTCCATCCAAAACGAACTTTGTTCTTTGCTATGAAGTTCCACCAGGAATGAGTTTTCATGCAAAAACTGTCTATTTCAACTAAATTGATCCATCCAAAACGAACTTTGTACTTTGCTATGAAGTTCCACCAGGAATGAGTTTTCATGCAAAAACTGTCTATTTCAACTAATTTTGTCCATCCAAAACGAACTTTGTACTTTGCTATGAAGTTCCACCAGGAATGAGTTTTTATGCAAAAACTGTCTATTTCAACTAAATTGATCCATCCAAAACGAACTTTGTACTTTGCTATGAAGTTCCACCAGGAATGAGTTTTCATGCAAAAACTGTCTATTTCAACTAAATTGATCCATCCAAAACGAACTTTGTACTTTGCTATGAAGTTCCACCAGGAATGAGTTTTCATGCAAGAACTGTCTATTTCAACTAACTTTGTCCATCCAAAACGAACTTTGTACTTTGCTATGAAGTTCCACCAGGAATGAGTTTTCATGCAAAAACTGTCTATTTCAACTAACTTTGTCCATCCAAAACGAACTTTGTTCTTTGCTATGAAGTTCCACCAGGAATGAGTTTTCATGCAAAAACTGTCTATTTCAACTAAATTGATCCATCCAAAACGAACTTTGTACTTTGCTATGAAGTTCCACCAGGAATGAGTTTTCATGCAAAAACTGTCTATTTCAACTAATTTTGTCCATCCAAAACGAATTTTGTACTTTGCTATGAAGTTCCACCAGGAATGAGTTTTTATGCAAAAACTGTCTATTTCAACTAAATTGATCCATCCAAAACGAACTTTGTACTTTGCTATGAAGTTCCACCAGGAATGAGTTTTCATGCAAGAACTGTCTATTTCAACTAACTTTGTCCATCCAAAACGAACTTTGTACTTTGCTATGAAGTTCCACCAGGAATGAGTTTTCATGCAAAAACTGTCTATTTCAACTAACTTTGTCCATCCAAAACGAACTTTGTTCTTTGCTATGAAGTTCCACCAGGAATGAGTTTTCATGCAAAAACTGTCTATTTCAACTAAATTGATCCATCCAAAACGAACTTTGTACTTTGCTATGAAGTTCCACCAGGAATGAGTTTTCATGCAAAAACTGTCTATTTCAACTAATTTTGTCCATCCAAAACGAACTTTGTACTTTGCTATGTAGTTCCACCAGGAATGAGTTTTTATGCAAAAACTGTCTATTTCAACTAAATTGATCCATCCAAAACGAACTTTGTACTTTGCTATGAAGTTCCACCAGGAATGAGTTTTCATGCAAGAACTGTCTATTTCAACTAACTTTGTCCATCCAAAACGAACTTTGTACTTTGCTATGAAGTTCCACCAGGAATGAGTTTTCATGCAAAAACTGTCTATTTCAACTAAATTGATCCATCCAAAACGAACTTTGTACTTTGCTATGAAGTTCCACCAGGAATGAGTTTTCATGCAAGAACTGTCTATTTCAACTAACTTTGTCCATCCAAAACGAACTTTGTACTTTGCTATGAAGTTCCACCAGGAATGAGTTTTCATGCAAAAACTGTCTATTTCAACTAATTTTGTCCATCCAAAACGATCTTTGTACTTTGCTATGAAGTTCCACCAGGAATGAGTTTTCATGCAAAAACTGTCTATTTCAACTTAATTCGTCCATCCGATACGAACTTTGTACTTTGCTATGAAGTTCTACCAGGAATGAGTTTTCATGCAAGAACTGTCTATTTCAACTAAATTGATCCATCCAAAACGAACTTTGTACTTTGCTATGAAGTTCCACCAGGAATGAGTTTTCATGCAAAAACTGTCTATTTCAACTAAATTGATCCATCCAAAACGAACTTTGTACTTTGCTATGAAGTTCCACCAGGAATGAGTTTTCATGCAAAAACTGTCTATTTCAACTAACTTTGTCCATCCAAAACGAACTTTGTACTTTGCTATGAAGTTCCACCAGGAATGAGTTTTCATGCAAAAACTGTCTATTTCAACTAACTTTGTCCATCCAAAACGAACTTTGTTCTTTGCTATGAAGTTCCACCAGGAATGAGTTTTCATGCAAAAACTGTCTATTTCAACTAAATTGATCCATCCAAAACGAACTTTGTACTTTGCTATGAAGTTCCACCAGGAATGAGTTTTCATGCAAAAACTGTCTATTTCAACTTAATTCGTCCATCCGATACGAACTTTGTACTTTGCTATGAAGTTCCACCAGGAATGAGTTTTCATGCAAAAACTGTCTATTTCAACTAACTTTGTCCATCCAAAACGAACTTTGTACTTTGCTATGAAGTTCCACCAGGAATGAGTTTTCATGCAAAAACTGTCTATTTCAACTAACTTTGTCCATCCAAAACGAACTTTGTACTTTGCTATGAAGTTCCACCAGGAATGAGTTTTCATGCAAGAACTGTCTATTTCAACTAACTTTGTCCATCCAAAACGAACTTTGTACTTTGCTATGAAGTTCCACCAGGAATGAGTTTTCATGCAAAAACTGTCTATTTCAACTTAATTCGTCCATCCGATACGAACTTTGTACTTTGCTATGAAGTTCTACCAGGAATGAGTTTTCATGCAAGAACTGTCTATTTCAACTAACTTTGTCCATCCAAAACGAACTTTGTACTTTGCTATGAAGTTCCACCAGGAATGAGTTTTCATGCAAAAACTGTCTATTTCACTAAATTGATCCATCCAAAACGAACTTTGTACTTTGCTATGAAGTTCCACCAGGAATGAGTTTTCATGCAAAACCTGTCTATTTCAACTAACTTTGTCCATCCAAAACGAACTTTGTACTTTGCTATGAAGTTCCACCAGGAATGAGTTTTCATGCAAAAACTGTCTATTTCAACTTACTTTGTCCATCCAAAACGAACTTTGTACTTTGCTATGAAGTTCCACCAGGAATGAGTTTTCATGCAAAAACTGTCTATTTCACTAAATTGATCCATCCAAAACGAACTTTGTTCTTTGCTATGAAGTTCCACCAGGAATGAGTTTTCATGCAAAAACTGTCTATTTCAACTTAATTCGTCCATCCGATACGAACTTTGTACTTTGCTATGAAGTTCCACCAGGAATGAGTTTTCATGCAAAAACTGTCTATTTCAACTAACTTTGTCCATCCAAAACGAACTTTGTACTTTGCTATGAAGTTCCACCAGGAATGAGTTTTCATGCAAAACCTGTCTATTTCAACTAACTTTGTCCATCCAAAACGAACTTTGTACTTTGCTATGAAGTTCCACCAGGAATGAGTTTTCATGCAAAAACTGTCTATTTCAACTAACTTTGTCCATCCAAAACGAACTTTGTACTTTGCTATGAAGTTCCACCAGGAATGAGTTTTCATGCAAAAACTGTCTATTTCAACTAAATTGATCCATCCAAAACGAACTTTGTACTTTGCTATGAAGTTCCACCAGGAATGAGTTTTCATGCAAAAACTGTCTATTTCAACTAACTTTGTCCATCTGATTCGAACTTTGTACTTTGCTATGAAGTTCCACCAGGAATGAGTTTTCATACAAAAACTGTCTATTTCAACTTAATTGATCCATCCAAAACGAACTTTGTACTTTGCTATGAAGTTCCACCAGGAATGAGTTTTCATGCAAAAACTGTCTATTTCAACTAAATTGATCCATCCAAAACGAACTTTGTACTTTGCTATGAAGTTCCACCAGGAATGAGTTTTCATGCAAGAACTGTCTATTTCAACTAACTTTGTCCATCCAAAACGAACTTTGTACTTTGCTATGAAGTTCTACCAGGAATGAGTTTTCATGCAAAAACTGTCTATTTCAACTAAATTGGTGCATCCGATACGAACTTTGTACTTTGCTATGAAGTTCCACCAGGAATGAGTTTTCATGCAAGAACTGTCTATTTCAACTAAATTGGTGCATCCGATACGAACTTTGTTCTTTGCTATGAAGTTCCACCAGGAATGAGTTTTCATGCAAAAACTGTCTTTTTCAACTAAATTGATCCATCCAAAACGAACTTTGTACTTTGCTATGAAGTTCTACCAGGAATGAGTTTTCATGCAAAAACTGTCTATTTCAACTAAATTGATCCATCCAAAACGAACTTTGTACTTTGCTATGAAGTTCTACCAGGAATGAGTTTTCATGCAAGAACTGTCAATTTCAACTAACTTTGTCCATCCAAAACGAACTTTGTACTTTGCTATGAAGTTCCACCAGGAATGAGTTTTCATGCAAAAACTGTCTATTTCAACTAACTTTGTCCTTCCAAAACGAACTTTGTACTTTGCTATGAAGTTCCACCAGGAATGAGTTTTCATGCAAAAACTGTCTATTTCAACTAACTTTGTCCATCCAAAACGAACTTTGTACTTTGCTATGAAGTTCCACCAGGAATGAGTTTTCATGCAAAAACTGTCTATTTTAACTAAATTGATCCATCCAAAACGAACTTTGTACTTTGCTATGAAGTTCCACCAGGAATGAGTTTTCATGCAAAAACTGTCTATTTCAACTAAATTGATCCATCCAAAACGAACTTTGTTCTTTGCTATGAAGTTCCACCAGGAATGAGTTTTCATGCAAAAACTGTCTATTTCAACTAAATTGATCCATCCAAAACGAACTTTGTTCTTTGCTATGAAGTTCCACCAGGAATGAGTTTTCATGCAAAAACTGTCTATTTCAACTAACTTTGTCCATCCAAAACGAACTTTGTTCTTTGCTATGAAGTTCCACCAGGAATGAGTTTTCATGCAAAAACTGTCTATTTCAACTAAATTGATCCATCCAAAACGAACTTTGTACTTTGCTATGAAGTTCCACCAGGAATGAGTTTTCTTGCAAAAACTGTCTATTTCAACTTAATTCGTCCATCTGATTCGAACTTTGTACTTTGCTATGAAGTTCCACCAGGAATGAGTTTTCATACAAAAACTGTCTATTTCAACTAAATTGATCCATCCAAAACGAACTTTGTACTTTGCTATGAAGTTCCACCAGGAATGAGTTTTCATGCAAAAACTGTCTATTTCAACTAACTTTGTCCATCCAAAACGAACTTTGTACTTTGCTATGAAGTTCCACCAGGAATGAGTTTTCATGCAAAAACTGTCTATTTCAACTAACTTTGTCCTTCCAAAACGAACTTTGTACTTTGCTATGAAGTTCCACCAGGAATGAGTTTTCATGCAAAAACTGTCTATTTCAACTAACTTTGTCCATCTAAAACGAACTTTGTACTTTGCTATGAAGTTCCACCAGGAATGAGTTTTCATGCAAAAACTGTCTATTTCAACTTAATTCGTCCATCTGATTCGAACTTTGTACTTTGCTATGAAGTTCCACCAGGAATGAGTTTTCATACAAAAACTGTCTATTTCAACTAAATTGATCCATCCAAAACGAACTTTGTACTTTGCTATGAAGTTCCACCAGGAATGAGTTTTCATGCAAAAACTGTCTATTTCAACTAACTTTGTCCATCTAAAACGAACTTTGTACTTTGCTATGAAGTTCCACCAGGAATGAGTTTTCATGCAAAAACTGTCTATTTCAACTTAATTCGTCCATCTGATTCGAACTTTGTACTTTGCTATGAAGTTCCACCAGGAATGAGTTTTCATACAAAAACTGTCTATTTCAACTAAATTGATCCATCCAAAACGAACTTTGTACTTTGCTATGAAGTTCCACCAGGAATGAGTTTTCATGCAAGAACTGTCTATTTCAACTAACTTTGTCCATCCAAAACGAACTTTGTACTTTGCTATGAAGTTCCACCAGGAATGAGTTTTCATGCAAAAACTGTCTATTTCAACTAAATTGATCCATCCAAAACGAACTTTGTACTTTGCTATGAAGTTCCACCAGGAATGAGTTTTCATGCAAAAACTGTCTATCTCAACTAACTTTGTCCATCCAAAACGAACTTTGTACTTTGCTATGAAGTTCCACCAGGAATGAGTTTTCATGCAAAAACTGTCTATTTTAACTTAATTCGTCCATCCGATTCGAACTTTGTACTTTGCTATGAAGTTCCACCAGGAATGAGTTTTCATACAAAAACTGTCTATTTCAACTAACTTTGTCCATCCAAAACGAACTTTGTACTTTGCTATGAAGTTCCACCAGGAATGAGTTTTCATGCAAAAACTGTCTATTTCAACTAAATTTGTCCATCCAAAACGAACTTTGTACTTTGCTATGAAGTTCCACCAGGAATGAGTTTGCATGCAAAAACTGTCTATTTTAACTTAATTCGTCCATCCGATTCGACCTTTGTACTTTGCTATGAAGTTCCACCAGGAATGAGTTTTCATACAAAAACTGTCTATTTCAACTAACTTTGTCCATCCAAAACGAACTTTGTACTTTGCTATGAAGTTCCACCAGGAATGAGTTTTCATGCAAAAACTGTCTATTTCAACTAACTTTGTCCATCCAAAACGAACTTTGTACTTTGCTATGAAGTTCCACCAGGAATGAGTTTTCATGCAAAAACTGTCTATTTCAACTAACTTTGTCCATCCAAAACGAACTTTGTACTTTGCTATGAAGTTCCACCAGGAATGAGTTTTCATGCAAAAACTGTCTATTTCAACTAAATTGATCCATCCAAAACGAACTTTGTACTTTGCTATGAAGTTCCACCAGGAATGAGTTTTCATGCAAAAACTGTCTATTTCAACTAACTTTGTCCATCCAAAACGAACTTTGTACTTTGCTATGAAGTTCCACCAGGAATGAGTTTTCATGCAAAAACTGTCTATTTCAACTAACTTTGTCCATCCAAAACGAACTTTGTACTTTGCTATGAAGTTCCACCAGGAATGAGTTTTCATGCAAAAACTGTCTATTTCAACTAAATTGATCCATCCAAAACGAACTTTGTACTTTGCTATGAAGTTCCACCAGGAATGAGTTTTCATGCAAAAACTGTCTATTTCAACTAACTTTGTCCATCCAAAACGAACTTTGTACTTTGCTATGAAGTTCCACCAGGAATGAGTTTTTATGCAAAAACTGTCTATCTCAACTAACTTTGTCCATCCAAAACGAACTTTGTACTTTGCTATGAAGTTCCACCAGGAATGAGTTTTCATGCAAAAACTGTCTATTTCAACTAACTTTGTCCATCCAAAACGAACTTTGTACTTTGCTATGAAGTTCCACCAGGAATGAGTTTTCATGCAAAAACTGTCTATTTCAACTAACTTTGTCCATCCAAAACGAACTTTGTACTTTGCTATGAAGTTCCACCAGGAATGAGTTTTCATGCAAAAACTGTCTATCTCAACTAACTTTGTCCATCCAAAACGAACTTTGTACTTTGCTATGAAGTTCCACAAGGAATGAGTTTTCATGCAAAAACTGTCTATTTCAACTAACTTTGTCCATCCAAAACGAACTTTGTTCTTTGCTATGAAGTTCCACCAGGAATGAGTTTTCATGCAAAAACTGTCTATTTCAACTTAATTCGTCCATCCGATTCGAACTTTGTACTTTGCTATGAAGTTCCACCAGGAATGAGTTTTCATGCAAAAACTGTCTATTTCAACTAACTTTGTCCATCCAAAACGAACTTTGTACTTTGCTATGAAGTTCCACCAGGAATGAGTTTTCATGCAAAAACTGTCTATTTCAACTAACTTTGTCCATCCAAAACGAACTTTGTACTTTGCTATGAAGTTCCACCAGGAATGAGTTTTCATGCAAAAACTGTCTATTTCAACTAACTTTGTCCATCCAAAACGAACTTTGTTCTTTGCTATGAAGTTCCACCAGGAATGAGTTTTTATGCAAAAACTGTCTATCTCAACTAACTTTGTCCATCCAAAACGAACTTTGTACTTTGCTATGAAGTTCCACAAGGAATGAGTTTTCATGCAAAAACTGTCTATTTCAACTAAATTGATCCATCCAAAACGAACTTTGTACTTTGCTATGAAGTTCCACCAGGAATGAGTTTTCATGCAAAAACTGTCTATTTCAACTAATTTTGTCCATCCAAAACGAACTTTGTACTTTGCTATGAAGTTCCACCAGGAATGAGTTTTCATGCAAAAACTGTCTATTTCAACTAAATTGATCCATCCAAAACGAACTTTGTACTTTGCTATGAAGTTCCACCAGGAATGAGTTTTCATGCAAAAACTGTCTATCTCAACTAACTTTGTCCATCCAAAACGAACTTTGTACTTTGCTATGAAGTTCCACCAGGAATGAGTTTTCATGCAAAATCTGTCTATCTCAACTAACTTTGTCCATCCAAAACGAACTTTGTACTTTGCTATGAAGTTCCACCAGGAATGAGTTTTCATGCAAAAACTGTCTATCTCAACTAACTTTGTCCATCCAAAACGAACTTTGTACTTTGCTATGAAGTTCCACCAGGAATGAGTTTTCATGCAAAAACTGTCTATCTCAACTAACTTTGTCCATCCAAAACGAACTTTGTACTTTGCTATGAAGTTCCACCAGGAATGAGTTTTCATGCAAAAACTGTCTATTTCAACTAAATTGATCCATCCAAAACGAACTTTGTACTTTGCTATGAAGTTCCACCAGGAATGAGTTTTCTTGCAAAAACTGTCTATTTCAACTTAATTCGTCCATCTGATTCGAACTTTGTACTTTGCTATGAAGTTCCACCAGGAATGAGTTTTCATACAAAAACTGTCTATTTCAACTAAATTGATCCATCCAAAACGAACTTTGTACTTTGCTATGAAGTTCCACCAGGAATGAGTTTTCATGCAAAAACTGTCTATTTCAACTAACTTTGTCCATCCAAAACGAACTTTGTACTTTGCTATGAAGTTCCACCAGGAATGAGTTTTCATGCAAAAACTGTCTATTTCAACTAACTTTGTCCTTCCAAAACGAACTTTGTACTTTGCTATGAAGTTCCACCAGGAATGAGTTTTCATGCAAAAACTGTCTATTTCAACTAACTTTGTCCATCCAAAACGAACTTTGTACTTTGCTATGAAGTTCCACCAGGAATGAGTTTTCATGCAAAAACTGTCTATTTCAACTTAATTCGTCCATCTGATTCGAACTTTGTACTTTGCTATGAAGTTCCACCAGGAATGAGTTTTCATACAAAAACTGTCTATTTCAACTAAATTGATCCATCCAAAACGAACTTTGTACTTTGCTATGAAGTTCCACCAGGAATGAGTTTTCATGCAAAAACTGTCTATTTCAACTAACTTTGTCCATCTAAAACGAACTTTGTACTTTGCTATGAAGTTCCACCAGGAATGAGTTTTCATGCAAAAACTGTCTATTTCAACTTAATTCGTCCATCTGATTCGAACTTTGTACTTTGCTATGAAGTTCCACCAGGAATGAGTTTTCATACAAAAACTGTCTATTTCAACTAAATTGATCCATCCAAAACGAACTTTGTACTTTGCTATGAAGTTCCACCAGGAATGAGTTTTCATGCAAAAACTGTCTATTTCAACTAACTTTGTCCATCCAAAACGAACTTTGTACTTTGCTATGAAGTTCCACCAGGAATGAGTTTTCATGCAAAAACTGTCTATTTCAACTAAATTGATCCATCCAAAACGAACTTTGTACTTTGCTATGAAGTTCCACCAGGAATGAGTTTTCATGCAAAAACTGTCTATCTCAACTAACTTTGTCCATCCAAAACGAACTTTGTACTTTGCTATGAAGTTCCACCAGGAATGAGTTTTCATGCAAAAACTGTCTATTTTAACTTAATTCGTCCATCCGATTCGAACTTTGTACTTTGCTATGAAGTTCCACCAGGAATGAGTTTTCATACAAAAACTGTCTATTTCAACTAACTTTGTCCATCCAAAACGAACTTTGTACTTTGCTATGAAGTTCCACCAGGAATGAGTTTTCATGCAAAAACTGTCTATTTCAACTAAATTTGTCCATCCAAAACGAACTTTGTACTTTGCTATGAAGTTCCACCAGGAATGAGTTTGCATGCAAAAACTGTCTATTTTAACTTAATTCGTCCATCCGATTCGAACTTTGTACTTTGCTATGAAGTTCCACCAGGAATGAGTTTTCATACAAAAACTGTCTATTTCAACTAACTTTGTCCATCCAAAACGAACTTTGTACTTTGCTATGAAGTTCCACCAGGAATGAGTTTTCATGCAAAAACTGTCTATTTCAACTAAATTTGTCCATCCAAAACGAACTTTGTACTTTGCTATGAAGTTCCACCAGGAATGAGTTTTCATGCAAAAACTGTCTATTTCAACTAACTTTGTCCATCCAAAACGAACTTTGTACTTTGCTATGAAGTTCCACCAGGAATGAGTTTTCATGCAAAAACTGTCTATTTCAACTAAATTGATCCATCCAAAACGAACTTTGTACTTTGCTATGAAGTTCCACCAGGAATGAGTTTTCATGCAAAAACTGTCTATTTCAACTAACTTTGTCCATCCAAAACGAACTTTGTACTTTGCTATGAAGTTCCACCAGGAATGAGTTTTTATGCAAAAACTGTCTATCTCAACTAACTTTGTCCATCCAAAACGAACTTTGTACTTTGCTATGAAGTTCCACCAGGAATGAGTTTTCATGCAAAAACTGTCTATTTCAACTAACTTTGTCCATCCAAAACGAACTTTGTACTTTGCTATGAAGTTCCACCAGGAATGAGTTTTCATGCAAAAACTGTCTATTTCAACTAACTTTGTCCATCCAAAACGAACTTTGTACTTTGCTATGAAGTTCCACAAGGAATGAGTTTTCATGCAAAAACTGTCTATTTCAACTAACTTTGTCCATCCAAAACGAACTTTGTTCTTTGCTATGAAGTTCCACCAGGAATGAGTTTTCATGCAAAAACTGTCTATTTCAACTTAATTCGTCCATCCGATTCGAACTTTGTACTTTGCTATGAAGTTCCACCAGGAATGAGTTTTCATGCAAAAACTGTCTATTTCAACTAACTTTGTCCATCCAAAACGAACTTTGTACTTTGCTATGAAGTTCCACCAGGAATGAGTTTTTATGCAAAAACTGTCTATCTCAACTAACTTTGTCCATCCAAAACGAACTTTGTACTTTGCTATGAAGTTCCACCAGGAATGAGTTTTCATGCAAAAACTGTCTATTTCAACTAACTTTGTCCATCCAAAACGAACTTTGTACTTTGCTATGAAGTTCCACCAGGAATGAGTTTTCATGCAAAAACTGTCTATCTCAACTAACTTTGTCCATCCAAAACGAACTTTGTACTTTGCTATGAAGTTCCACAAGGAATGAGTTTTCATGCAAAAACTGTCTATTTCAACTAACTTTGTCCATCCAAAACGAACTTTGTTCTTTGCTATGAAGTTCCACCAGGAATGAGTTTTCATGCAAAAACTGTCTATTTCAACTTAATTCGTCCATCCGATTCGAACTTTGTACTTTGCTATGAAGTTCCACCAGGAATGAGTTTTCATGCAAAAACTGTCTATTTCAACTAACTTTGTCCATCCAAAACGAACTTTGTACTTTGCTATGAAGTTCCACCAGGAATGAGTTTTTATGCAAAAACTGTCTATCTCAACTAACTTTGTCCATCCAAAACGAACTTTGTACTTTGCTATGAAGTTCCACCAGGAATGAGTTTTCATGCAAAAACTGTCTATTTCAACTAACTTTGTCCATCCAAAACGAACTTTGTACTTTGCTATGAAGTTCCACCAGGAATGAGTTTTCATGCAAAAACTGTCTATCTCAACTAACTTTGTCCATCCAAAACGAACTTTGTACTTTGCTATGAAGTTCCACAAGGAATGAGTTTTCATGCAAAAACTGTCTATTTCAACTAACTTTGTCCATCCAAAACGAACTTTGTTCTTTGCTATGAAGTTCCACCAGGAATGAGTTTTCATGCAAAAACTGTCTATTTCAACTTAATTCGTCCATCCGATTCGAACTTTGTACTTTGCTATGAAGTTCCACCAGGAATGAGTTTTCATGCAAAAACTGTCTATTTCAACTAACTTTGTCCATCCAAAACGAACTTTGTACTTTGCTATGAAGTTCCACCAGGAATGAGTTTTCATGCAAAAACTGTCTATTTCAACTAACTTTGTCCATCCAAAACGAACTTTGTACTTTGCTATGAAGTTCCACCAGGAATGAGTTTTCATGCAAAAACTGTCTATTTCAACTAACTTTGTCCATCCAAAACGAACTTTGTTCTTTGCTATGAAGTTCCACCAGGAATGAGTTTTTATGCAAAAACTGTCTATCTCAACTAACTTTGTCCATCCAAAACGAACTTTGTACTTTGCTATGAAGTTCCACAAGGAATGAGTTTTCATGCAAAAACTGTCTATTTCAACTAACTTTGTCCATCCAAAACGAACTTTGTACTTTGCTATGAAGTTCCACCAGGAATGAGTTTTCATGCAAAAACTGTCTATTTCAACTAACTTTGTCCATCCAAAACGAACTTTGTACTTTGCTATGAAGTTCCACCAGGAATGAGTTTTCATGCAAAAACTGTCTATTTCAACTAAATTGATCCATCCAAAACGAACTTTGTACTTTGCTATGAAGTTCCACCAGGAATGAGTTTTCATGCAAAAACTGTCTATCTCAACTAAATTGATCCATCCAAAACGAACTTTGTACTTTGCTATGAAGTTCCACCAGGAATGAGTTTTCATGCAAAAACTGTCTATTTCAACTAAATTGATCCATCCAAAACGAACTTTGTACTTTGCTATGAAGTTCCACCAGGAATGAGTTTTCATGCAAAAACTGTCTATTTCAACTAACTTTGTCCATCCAAAACGAACTTTGTACTTTGCTATGAAGTTCCACCAGGAATGAGTTTTTATGCAAAAACTGTCTATCTCAACTAACTTTGTCCATCCAAAACGAACTTTGTACTTTGCTATGAAGTTCCACCAGGAATGAGTTTTCATGCAAAAACTGTCTATTTCAACTAAATTGATCCATCCAAAACGAACTTTGTACTTTGCTATGAAGTTCCACCAGGAATGAGTTTTCATGCAAAAACTGTCTATCTCAACTAACTTTGTCCATCCAAAACGAACTTTGTACTTTGCTATGAAGTTCCACCAGGAATGAGTTTTCATGCAAAAACTGTCTATTTCAACTAACTTTGTCCATCCAAAACGAACTTTGTACTTTGCTATGAAGTTCCACCAGGAATGAGTTTTCATGCAAAAACTGTCTATTTCAACTAAATTGATCCATCCAAAACGAACTTTGTACTTTGCTATGAAGTTCCACCAGGAATGAGTTTTCATGCAAAAACTGTCTATCTCAACTAACTTTGTCCATCCAAAACGAACTTTGTACTTTGCTATGAAGTTCCACCAGGAATGAGTTTTCATGCAAAAACTGTCTATCTCAACTAACTTTGTCCATCCAAAACGAACTTTGTACTTTGCTATGAAGTTCCACCAGGAATGAGTTTTCATGCAAAAACTGTCTATCTCAACTAACTTTGTCCATCCAAAACGAACTTTGTACTTTGCTATGAAGTTCCACCAGGAATGAGTTTTCATGCAAAAACTGTCTATCTCAACTAACTTTGTCCATCCAAAACGAACTTTGTACTTTGCTATGAAGTTCCACCAGGAATGAGTTTTCATGCAAAAACTGTCTATTTCAACTAAATTGATCCATCCAAAACGAACTTTGTACTTTGCTATGAAGTTCCACCAGGAATGAGTTTTCATGCAAAAACTGTCTATTTCAACTAACTTTGTCCATCCAAAACGAACTTTGTACTTTGCTATGAAGTTCCACCAGGAATGAGTTTTTATGCAAAAACTGTCTATCTCAACTAACTTTGTCCATCCAAAACGAACTTTGTACTTTGCTATGAAGTTCCACCAGGAATGAGTTTTCATGCAAAAACTGTCTATTTCAACTAAATTGATCCATCCAAAACGAACTTTGTACTTTGCTATGAAGTTCCACCAGGAATGAGTTTTCATGCAAAAACTGTCTATTTCAACTAACTTTGTCCATCCAAAACGAACTTTGTACTTTGCTATGAAGTTCCACCAGGAATGAGTTTTTATGCAAAAACTGTCTATCTCAACTAACTTTGTCCATCCAAAACGAACTTTGTACTTTGCTATGAAGTTCCACAAGGAATGAGTTTTCATGCAAAAACTGTCTATTTCAACTAACTTTGTCCATCCAAAACGAACTTTGTTCTTTGCTATGAAGTTCCACCAGGAATGAGTTTTCATGCAAAAACTGTCTATTTCAACTAACTTTGTCCATCCAAAACGAACTTTGTACTTTGCTATGAAGTTCCACCAGGAATGAGTTTTTATGCAAAAACTGTCTATCTCAACTAACTTTGTCCATCCAAAACGAACTTTGTACTTTGCTATGAAGTTCCACCAGGAATGAGTTTTCATGCAAAAACTGTCTATTTCAACTAACTTTGTCCATCCAAAACGAACTTTGTACTTTGCTATGAAGTTCCACCAGGAATGAGTTTTCATGCAAAAACTGTCTATTTCAACTAACTTTGTCCATCCAAAACGAACTTTGTTCTTTGCTATGAAGTTCCACCAGGAATGAGTTTTTATGCAAAAACTGTCTATCTCAACTAACTTTGTCCATCCAAAACGAACTTTGTACTTTGCTATGAAGTTCCACCAGGAATGATTTTTCATGCAAAAACTGTCTATCTCAACTAACTTTGTCCATCCAAAACGAACTTTGTACTTTGCTATGAAGTTCCACCAGGAATGAGTTTTTATGCAAAAACTGTCTATCTCAACTAACTTTGTCCATCCAAAACGAACTTTGTACTTTGCTATGAAGTTCCACAAGGAATGAGTTTTCATGCAAAAACTGTCTATTTCAACTAACTTTGTCCATCCAAAACAAACTTTGTTCTTTGCTATGAAGTTCCACCAGGAATGAGTTTTCATGCAAAAACTGTCTATTTCAACTTAATTCGTCCATCCGTTTCGAACTTTGTACTTTGCTATGAAGTTCCACCAGGAATGAGTTGTCATGCAAAAACTGTCTATTTCAACTAACTTTGTCCATCCAAAACGAACTTTGTACTTTGCTATGAAGTTCCACCAGGAATGAGTTTTCATACAAAAACTGTCTATTTCAACTTAATTCGTCCATCCAAAACGAAGTTTGTACTTTGCTATGAAGTTCCACCAGGAATGAGTTTTCATGCAAAAACTGTCTATTTCAACTAACTTTGTCTATCCAAAACGAACTTTGTACTTTGCTATGAAGTTCCACCAGGAATGAGTTTTTATACAAAAACTGTCTATTTCAACTTAATTCGTCCATCCAAAACGAACTTTGTACTTTGCTATGAAGTTCCACCAGGAATGAGTTTTTATGCAAAAACTGTCTATTTCAACTAACTTTGTCCATCCAAAACGAACTTTGTACTTTGCTATGAAGTTCCACCAGGAATGAGTTTTCATGCAAAAACTGTCTATTTCAACTTAATTCGTCCATCTGATTCGAACTTTGTACTTTGCTATGAAGTTCCACCAGGAATGAGTTTTCATACAAAAACTGTCTATTTCAACTTAATTCGTCCATCCGATTCGAACTTTGTACTTTGCTATGAAGTTCCACCAGGAATGAGTTTTTATGCAAAAACTGTCTATTTCAACTAACTTTGTCCATCCAAAACGAACTTTGTACTTTGCTATGAAGTTCCACCAGGAATGAGTTTTCATGCAAAAACTGTCTATTTCAACTTAATTCGTCCATCTGATTCGAACTTTGTACTTTGCTATGAAGTTCCACCAGGAATGAGTTTTCATGCAAAAACTGTCTATTTCAACTAAATTGATCCATCCAAAACGAACTTTGTACTTTGCTATGAAGTTCCACCAGGAATGAGTTTTCATGCAAGAACTGTCTATTTCAACTAAATTGATCCATCCGAAACGAACTTTGTACTTTGCTATGAAGTTCCACCAGGAATGAGTTTTTATGCAAAAACTGTCTATTTCAACTAACTTTGCCCATCCAAAACGAACTTTGTACTTTGCTATGAAGTTCCACCAGGAATGAGTTTTCATGCAAAAACTGTCTATTTCAACTAACTTTGTCCATCCAAAACGAACTTTGTACTTTGCTATGAAGTTCCACCAGGAATGAGTTTTCATGCAAAAACTGTCTTTTTCAACTAACTTTGTCCATCCAAAACGAACTTTGTACTTTGCTATGAAGTTCCACCAGGAATGAGTTTTCATGCAAAAACTGTCTATTTCAACTAACTTTGTCCATCCAAAACGAACTTTGTACTTTGCTATGAAGTTCCACCAGGAATGAGTTTTCATGCAAAAACTGTCTATTTTAACTAAATTGATCCATCCAAAACGAACTTTGTACTTTGCTATGAAGTTCCACCAGGAATGAGTTTTCATGCAAGAACTGTCTATTTCAACTAAATTGATCCATCCGAAACGAACTTTGTACTTTGCTATGAAGTTCCACCAGGAATGAGTTTTTATGCAAAAACTGTCTATTTCAACTAACTTTTCCCATCCAAAACTAACTTTGTACTTTGCTATGAAGTTCCACCAGGAATGAGTTTTCATGCAAAAACTGTCTATTTCAACTAACTTTGTCCATCCAAAACGAACTTTGTACTTTGCTATGAAGTTCCACCAGGAATGAGTTTTTATGCAAAAACTGTCTATTTCAACTAACTTTGTCCATCCAAAACGAACTTTGTACTTTGCTATGAAGTTCCACCAGGAATGAGTTTTCATGCAAAAACTGTCTATTTCAACTAACTTTGTCCATCCAAAACGAACTTTGTACTTTGCTATGAAGTTCCACCAGGAATGAGTTTACATGCAAAAACTGTCTATTTCAACTAAATTGATCCATCCAAAACGAACTTTGTACTTTGCTATGAAGTTCCACCAGGAATGAGTTTTCATGCAAAAACTGTCTATTTCAACTAACTTTGTCCATCCAAAACGAACTTTGTACTTTGCTATGAAGTTCCACCAGGAATGAGTTTTCATGCAAAAACTGTCTATTTCAACTGAATTGATCCATCCAAAACGAACTTTGTACTTTGCTATGAAGTTCCACCAGGAATGAGTTTTCATGCAAAAACTGTCTATTTCAACTAACTTTGTCCATCCAAAACGAACTTTGTACTTTGCTATGAAGTTCCACCAGGAATGAGTTTTCATGCAAAAACTGTCTATTTCAACTAACTTTGTCCATCCAAAACGAACTTTGTACTTTGCGATGAAGTTCCACCAGGAATGAGTTTTCATGCAAAAACTGTCTATTTCAACTAACTTTGTCCATCCAAAACGAACTTTGTACTTTGCTATGAAGTTCCACCAGGAATGAGTTTTCATGCAAAAACTGTCTATTTCAACTAACTTTGTCCATCCAAAACGAACTTTGTACTTTGCTATGAAGTTCCACCAGGAATGAGTTTTCATGCAAAAACTGTCTATTTCAACTAACTTTGTCCATCCAAAACGAACTTTGTACTTTGCTATGAAGTTCCACCAGGAATGAGTTTTCATGCAAAAACTGTCTATTTCAACTAACTTTGTCCATCCAAAACGAACTTTGTACTTTGAAGTTCCACCAGGAATGAGTTTTCATGCAAAAACTGTCTATTTCAACTAAATTGATCCATCCAAAACGAACTTTGTACTTTGCTATGAAGTTCCACCAGGAATGAGTTTTTATGCAAAAACTGTCTATTTCAACTAACTTTGTCCATCCAAAACGAACTTTGTACTTTGCTATGAAGTTCCACCAGGAATGAGTTTTCATGCAAAAACTGTCTATTTCAACTAACTTTGTCCATCCAAAACGAACTTTGTACTTTGCTATGAAGTTCCACCAGGAATGAGTTTTCATTCAAAAACTGTCTATTTCAACTAACTTTGTCCATCCAAAACGAACTTTGTACTTTGCTATGAAGTTCCACCAGGAATGAGTTTTCATGCAAAAACTGTCTATTTCAACTAACTTTGTCCATCCAAAACGAACTTTGTACTTTGCTATGAAGTTCCACCAGGAATGAGTTTTCATGCAAAAAGAGTCTATTTCAACTAACTTTGTCCATCCAAAACGAACTTTGTACTTTGCTATGAAGTTCCACCAGGAATGAGTTTTCATGCAAAAACTGTCTATTTCAACTAACTTTGTCCATCCAAAACGAACTTTGTACTTTGCTATGAAGTTCCACGAGGAATGAGTTTTCATGCAAAAACTGTCTATTTCAACTAACTTTGTCCATCCAAAACGAACTTTGTACTTTGCTATGAAGTTCCACCAGGAATGAGTTTTCATGCAAAAACTGTCTATTTCAACTAAATTGATCCATCCAAAACGAACTTTGTACTTTGCTATGAAGTTCCACCAGGAATGAGTTTTCATGCAAAAACTGTCTATTTCAACTAACTTTGTCCATCCAAAACGAACTTTGTACTTTGCTATGAAGTTCCACCAGGAATGAGTTTTCATGCAAAAACTGTCTATTTCAACTTAATTCGTCCATCCGATTCGAACTTTGTACTTTGCTATGAAGTTCCACCAGGAATGAGTTTTCATGCAAAAACTGTCTATTTCAACTTAATTCGTCCATCCAAAACGAAGTTTGTACTTTGCTATGAAGTTCCACCAGGAATGAGTTTTCATGCAAAAACTGTCTATTTCAACTAAATTGATCCATCCAAAACGAACTTTGTACTTTGCTATGAAGTTCCACCAGGAATGAGTTTTCATGCAAAAACTGTCTATTTCAACTAACTTTGTCCATCCAAAACGAACTTTGTACTTTGCTATGAAGTTCCACCAGGAATGAGTTGTCATGCAAAAACTGTCTATTTCAACTAACTTTGTCCATCCAAAACGAACTTTGTACTTTGCTATGAAGTTCCACCAGGAATGAGTTTTCATACAAAAACTGTCTATTTCAACTTAATTCGTCCATCCAAAACGAAGTTTGTACTTTGCTATGAAGTTCCACCAGGAATGAGTTTTCATGCAAAAACTGTCTATTTCAACTAACTTTGTCTATCCAAAACGAACTTTGTACTTTGCTATGAAGTTCCACCAGGAATGAGTTTTTATACAAAAACTGTCTATTTCAACTTAATTCGTCCATCCAAAACGAACTTTGTACTTTGCTATGAAGTTCCAACAGGAATGAGTTTTCATGCAAAAATTATCTATTTCAACTAACTTTGTCCATCCAAAACGAACTTTGTACTTTGCTATGAAGTTCTACCAGGAATGAGTTTTCATGCAAAAACTGTCTATTTCAACTAAATTGATCCATCCAAAACGAACTTTGTACTTTGCTATGAAGTTCCACCAGGAATGAGTTTTCATGCAAAAATTATCTATTTCAACTAACTTTGTCCATCCAAAACGAACTTTGTACTTTACTATGAAGTTCCACCAGGAATGAGTTTTTATGCAAAAACTGTCTATTTCAACTTAATTCGTCCATCCAAAACGAACTTTGTACTTTGCTATGAAGTTCCACCAGGAATGAGTTTTCATGCAAAAACTGTCTATTTCAACTAACTTTGTCCATCCAAAACTAACTTTGTACTTAGCTATGAAGTTCCACAAGGAATGAGTTTTCATGCAAAAACTGTCTATTTCAACTTAATTCGTCCATCCAAAACGAACTTTGTACTTTGCTATGAAGTTCCACCAGGAATGAGTTTTCATGCAAAAATTATCTATTTCAACTAACTTTGTCCATCCAAAACGAACTTTGTACTTTGCTATGAAGTTCCACCAGGAATGAGTTTTCATGCAAAAACTGTCTATTTCAACTAAATTGATCCATCCAAAACGAACTTTGTACTTTGCTATGAAGTTCCACCAGGAATGAGTTTTCATGCAAAAACTGTCTATTTCAACTAACTTTGTCCATCCAAAACGAACTTTGTACTTTGCTATGAAGTTCCACCAGGAATGAGTTTTTATGCAAAAACTGTCTATTTCAACTTAATTCGTCCATCCAAAACGAACTTTGTACTTTGCTATGAAGTTCCACCAGGAATGAGTTTTCATGCAAAAACTGTCTATTTCAACTAACTTTGTCCATCCAAAACGAACTTTGTACTTAGCTATGAAGTTCCACCTGGAATGAGTTTTCATGCAAAAACTGTCTATTTCAACTAAATTGATCCATCCAAAACGAACTTTGTACTTTGCTATGAAGTTCCACCAGGAATGAGTTTTAATGCAAAAATTATCTATTTCAACTAACTTTGTCCATCCAAAACGAACTTTGTACTTTGCTATGAAGTTCCACCAGGAATGAGTTTTCATGCAAAAATTATCTATTTCAGCTAACTTTGTCCATCCAAAACGAACTTTGTACTTTGCTATGAAGTTCCACCAGGAATGAGTTTTTATGCAAAAACTGTCTATTTCAACTAAATTGATCCATCCAAAACGAACTTTGTACTTTGCTATGAAGTTCCACCTGGAATGAGTTTTCATGCAAAAACTGTCTATTTCAACTAACTTTGTCCATCCAAAACGAACTTTGTACTTTGCTATGAAGTTCCACCAGGAATGAGTTTTTATGCAAAAACTGTCTATTTCAACTAAATTGATCCATCCAAAACGAACTTTGTACTTTGCTATGAAGTTCCACCAGGAATGAGTTTTCATGCAAAAACTGTCTATTTCAACTAACTTTGTCCATCCAAAACGAACTTTGTACTTTGCTATGAAGTTCCACCAGGAATGAGTTTTCATGCAAAAACTGTCTATTTCAACTAAATTGATCCATCCAAAACGAACTTTGTACTTTGCTATGAAGTTCCACCAGGAATGAGTTTTTATGCAAAAACTGTCTATTTCAACTAACTTTGTCCATCCAAAACGAACTTTGTACTTTGCTATGAAGTTCCACCAGGAATGAGTTTTCATGCAAAAACTGTCTATTTCAACTAACTTTGTCCATCCAAAACGAACTTTGTACTTTGCTATGAAGTTCCACCAGGAATGAGTTTTCATGCAAAAACTGTCTATTTCAACTAACTTTGTCCATCCAAAACGAACTTTGTACTTTGCTATGAAGTTCCACCAGGAATGAGTTTTTATGCAAAAACTGTCTATTTCAACTAAATTGATCCATCCAAAACGAACTTTGTACTTTGCTATGAAGTTCCACCAGGAATGAGTTTTCATGCAAAAACTGTCTATTTCAACTAAATTGATCCATCCAAAACGAACTTTGTACTTTGCTATGAAGTTCCACCAGGAATGAGTTTTCATGCAAAAACTGTCTATTTCAACTAAATTGATCCATCCAAAACGAACTTTGTACTTTGCTATGAAGTTCCACCAGGAATGAGTTTTTATGCAAAAACTGTCTATTTCAACTAAATTGATCCATCCAAAACGAACTTTGTACTTTGCTATGAAGTTCCACCTGGAATGAGTTTTCATGCAAAAACTGTCTATTTCAACTAACTTTGTCCATCCAAAACGAACTTTGTACTTTACTATGAAGTTCCACCAGGAATGAGTTTTCATACAAAAACTGTCTATTTCAACTTAATTCGTCCATCCAAAACGAACTTTGTACTTTGCTATGAAGTTCCACCAGGAATGAGTTTTTATGCAAAAACTGTCTATTTCAACTAACTTTGTCCATCCAAAACGAACTTTGTACTTTGCTATGAAGTTCCACCAGGAATGAGTTTTCATGCAAAAACTGTCTATTTCAACTAACTTTGTCCATCCAAAACGAACTTTGTACTTTGCTATGAAGTTCCACCACGAATGAGTTTTTATGCAAAAACTGTCTATTTCAACTTAATTCGTCCATCCAAAACGAACTTTGTACTTTGCTATGAAGTTCCACCAGGAATGAGTTTTCATGCAAACACTGTCTATTTCAACTGACTTTGTCCATCCAAAACGAACTTTGTACTTTGCTATGAAGTTCCACCAGGAATGAGTTTTTATGCAAAAACTGTCTATTTCAACTAACTTTGTCCATCCAAAACGAACTTTGTACTTTGCTATGAAGTTCCACCAGGAATGAGTTTTCATGCAAAAACTGTCTATTTCAACTAAATTGATCCATCCAAAACGAACTTTGTACTTTGCTATGAAGTTCCACCAGGAATGAGTTTTTATGCAAAAACTGTCTATTTCAACTAACTTTGTCCATCCAAAACGAACTTTGTACTTTGCTATGAAGTTCCACCAGGAATGAGTTTTCATGCAAAAACTGTCTATTTCAACTAACTTTGTCCATCCAAAACGAACTTTGTACTTTGCTATGAAGTTCCACCAGGAATGAGTTTTCATGCAAAAACTGTCTATTTCAACTAAATTGATCCATCCAAAACGAACTTTGTACTTTGCTATGAAGTTCCACCAGGAATGAGTTTTCTTGCAAAAATTATCTATTTCAACTAACTTTGTCCATCCAAAACGAACTTTGTACTTTGCTATGAAGTTCCACCAGGAATGAGTTTTCATGCAAAAACTGTCTATTTCAACTAAATTGATCCATCCAAAACGAACTTTGTACTTTGCTATGAAGTTCCACCAGGAATGAGTTTTTATGCAAAAACTGTCTATTTTAACTAACTTTGTCCATCCAAAACGAACTTTGTACTTTGCTATGAAGTTCCACCAGGAATGAGTTTTCATGCAAAAACTGTCTATTTCAACTAAATTGATCCATCCAAAACGAACTTTGTACTTTGCTATGAAGTTCCACCAGGAATGAGTTTTCATGCAAAAACTGTCTATTTCAACTAACTTTGTCCATCCAAAACGAACTTTGTACTTTGCTATGAAGTTCCACCAGGAATGAGTTTTCATGCAAAAATTATCTATTTCAGCTAACTTTGTCCATCCAAAACGAACTTTGTACTTTGCTATGAAGTTCCACCAGGAATGAGTTTTTATGCAAAAACTGTCTATTTCAACTAAATTGATCCATCCAAAACGAACTTTGTACTTTGCTATGAAGTTCCACCAGGAATGAGTTTTCATGCAAAAACTGTCTATTTCAACTAACTTTGTCCATCCAAAACGAACTTTGTACTTTACTATGAAGTTCCACCAGGAATGAGTTTTCATACAAAAACTGTCTATTTCAACTTAATTCGTCCATCCAAAACGAACTTTGTACTTTGCTATGAAGTTCCACCAGGAATGAGTTTTTATGCAAAAACTGTCTATTTCAACTAACTTTGTCCATCCAAAACGAACTTTGTACTTTGCTATGAAGTTCCACCAGGAATGAGTTTTCATGCAAAAACTGTCTATTTCAACTTAATTCGTCCATCCAAAACGAACTTTGTACTTTGCTATGAAGTTCCACCAGGAATGAGTTTTCATGCAAAAACTGTCTATTTCAACTAACTTTGTCCATCCAAAACGAACTTTGTACTTTGCTATGAAGTTCCACCAGGAATGAGTTTTCATGCAAAAACTGTCTATTTCAACTAAATTGATCCATCCAAAACGAACTTTGTACTTTGCTATGAAGTTCCACCAGGAATGAGTTTTTATGCAAAAACTGTCTATTTTAACTAACTTTGTCCATCCAAAACGAACTTTGTACTTTGCTATGAAGTTCCACCAGGAATGAGTTTTTATGCAAAAACTGTCTATTTCAACTAAATTGATCCATCCAAAACGAACTTTGTACTTTGCTATGAAGTTCCACCAGGAATGAGTTTTAATGCAAAAATTATCTTTTTCAACTAACTTTGTCCATCCAAAACGAACTTTGTACTTTGCTATGAAGTTCCACCAGGAATGAGTTTTCATGCAAAAATTATCTATTTCAGCTAACTTTGTCCATCCAAAACGAACTTTGTACTTTGCTATGAAGTTCCACCAGGAATGAGTTTTTATGCAAAAACTGTCTATTTCAACTAAATTGATCCATCCAAAACGAACTTTGTACTTTGCTATGAAGTTCCACCTGGAATGAGTTTTCATGCAAAAACTGTCTATTTCAACTAACTTTGTCCATCCAAAACGAACTTTGTACTTTGCTATGAAGTTCCACCAGGAATGAGTTTTCATGCAAAAACTGTCTATTTCAACTAAATTGATCCATCCAAAACGAACTTTGTACTTTGCTATGAAGTTCCACCAGGAATGAGTTTTTATGCAAAAACTGTCTATTTCAACTAACTTTGTCCATCCAAAACGAACTTTGTACTTTGCTATGAAGTTCCACCAGGAATGAGTTTTCATGCAAAAACTGTCTATTTCAACTAACTTTGTCCATCCAAAACGAACTTTGTACTTTGCTATGAAGTTCCACCAGGAATGAGTTTTCATGCAAAAACTGTCTATTTCAACTAAATTGATCCATCCAAAACGAACTTTGTACTTTGCTATGAAGTTCCACCAGGAATGAGTTTTTATGCAAAAACTGTCTATTTTAACTAACTTTGTCCATCCAAAACGAACTTTGTACTTTGCTATGAAGTTCCACCAGGAATGAGTTTTTATGCAAAAACTGTCTATTTCAACTAAATTGATCCATCCAAAACGAACTTTGTACTTTGCTATGAAGTTCCACCAGGAATGAGTTTTAATGCAAAAATTATCTTTTTCAACTAACTTTGTCCATCCAAAACGAACTTTGTACTTTGCTATGAAGTTCCACCAGGAATGAGTTTTCATGCAAAAATTATCTATTTCAGCTAACTTTGTCCATCCAAAACGAACTTTGTACTTTGCTATGAAGTTCCACCAGGAATGAGTTTTTATGCAAAAACTGTCTATTTCAACTAAATTGATCCATCCAAAACGAACTTTGTACTTTGCTATGAAGTTCCACCAGGAATGAGTTTTAATGCAAAAATTATCTATTTCAACTAACTTTGTCCATCCAAAACGAACTTTGTACTTTGCTATGAAGTTCCACCAGGAATGAGTTTTCATGCAAAAATTATCTATTTCAGCTAACTTTGTCCATCCAAAACGAACTTTGTACTTTGCTATGAAGTTCCACCAGGAATGAGTTTTTATGCAAAAACTGTCTATTTCAACTAAATTGATCCATCCAAAACGAACTTTGTACTTTGCTATGAAGTTCCACCAGGAATGAGTTTTCATGCAAAAACTGTCTATTTCAACTAAATTGATCCATCCAAAACGAACTTTGTACTTTGCTATGAAGTTCCACCAGGAATGAGTTTTTATGCAAAAACTGTCTATTTCAACTAACTTTGTCCATCCAAAACGAACTTTGTACTTTGCTATGAAGTTCCACCAGGAATGAGTTTTTATGCAAAAACTGTCTATTTCAACTAAATTGATCCATCCAAAACGAACTTTGTACTTTGCTATGAAGTTCCACCAGGAATGAGTTTTCATGCAAAAACTGTCTATTTCAACTAACTTTGTCCATCCAAAACGAACTTTGTACTTTGCTATGAAGTTCCACCAGGAATGAGTTTTCATGCAAAAACTGTCTATTTCAACTAAATTGATCCATCCAAAACGAACTTTGTACTTTGCTATGAAGTTCCACCAGGAATGAGTTTTTATGCAAAAACTGTCTATTTCAACTAACTTTGTCCATCCAAAACGAACTTTGTACTTTGCTATGAAGTTCCACCAGGAATGAGTTTTCATGCAAAAACTGTCTATTTCAACTAACTTTGTCCATCCAAAACGAACTTTGTACTTTGCTATGAAGTTCCACCAGGAATGAGTTTTCATGCAAAAACTGTCTATTTCAACTAAATTGATCCATCCAAAACGAACTTTGTACTTTGCTATGAAGTTCCACCAGGAATGAGTTTTCATGCAAAAACTGTCTATTTCAACTAACTTTGTCCATCCAAAACGAACTTTGTACTTTGCTATGAAGTTCCACCAGGAATGAGTTTTTATGCAAAAACTGTCTATTTCAACTAAATTGATCCATCCAAAACGAACTTTGTACTTTGCTATGAAGTTCCACCTGGAATGAGTTTTCATGCAAAAACTGTCTATTTCAACTAACTTTGTCCATCCAAAACGAACTTTGTACTTTACTATGAAGTTCCACCAGGAATGAGTTTTCATACAAAAACTGTCTATTTCAACTTAATTCGTCCATCCAAAACGAACTTTGTACTTTGCTATGAAGTTCCACCAGGAATGAGTTTTTATGCAAAAACTGTCTATTTCAACTAACTTTGTCCATCCAAAACGAACTTTGTACTTTGCTATGAAGTTCCACCAGGAATGAGTTTTCATGCAAAAACTGTCTATTTCAACTAACTTTGTCCATCCAAAACGAACTTTGTACTTTGCTATGAAGTTCCACCAGGAATGAGTTTTCATGCAAAAACTGTCTATTTCAACTTAATTCGTCCATCCAAAACGAACTTTGTACTTTGCTATGAAGTTCCACCAGGAATGAGTTTTCATGCAAAAACTGTCTATTTCAACTAACTTTGTCCATCCAAAACGAACTTTGTACTTTGCTATGAAGTTCCACCAGGAATGAGTTTTCATGCAAAAACTGTCTATTTCAACTAAATTGATCCATCCGATTCGAACTTTGTACTTTGCTATGAAGTTCCACCAGGAATGAGTTTTTATGCAAAAACTGTCTATTTCAACTGACTTTGTCCATCCAAAACGAACTTTGTACTTTGCTATGAAGTTCCACCAGGAATGAGTTTTTATGCAAAAACTGTCTATTTCAACTAACTTTGTCCATCCAAAACGAACTTTGTACTTTGCTATGAAGTTCCACCAGGAATGAGTTTTCATGCAAAAACTGTCTATTTCAACTAACTTTGTCCATCCAAAACGAACTTTGTACTTTGCTATGAAGTTCCACCAGGAATGAGTTTTCATGCAAAAACTGTCTATTTCAACTAAATTGATCCATCCAAAACGAACTTTGTACTTTGCTATGAAGTTCCACCAGGAATGAGTTTTTATGCAAAAACTGTCTATTTCAACTAAATTCGTCCATCCAAAACGAACTTTGTACTTTGCTATGAAGTTCCACCAGGAATGAGTTTTCATGCAAAAACTGTCTATTTCAACTAAATTGATCCATCCAAAACGAACTTTGTACTTTGCTATGAAGTTCCACCAGGAATGAGTTTTCATGCAAAAACTGTCTATTTCAACTAACTTTGTCCATCCAAAACGAACTTTGTACTTTGCTATGAAGTTCCACCAGGAATGAGTTTTCATGCAAAAATTATCTATTTCAGCTAACTTTGTCCATCCAAAACGAACTTTGTACTTTGCTATGAAGTTCCACCAGGAATGAGTTTTTATGCAAAAACTGTCTATTTCAACTAAATTGATCCATCCAAAACGAACTTTGTACTTTGCTATGAAGTTCCACCAGGAATGAGTTTTCATGCAAAAACTGTCTATTTCAACTAACTTTGTCCATCCAAAACGAACTTTGTACTTTACTATGAAGTTCCACCAGGAATGAGTTTTCATACAAAAACTGTCTATTTCAACTTAATTCGTCCATCCAAAACGAACTTTGTACTTTGCTATGAAGTTCCACCAGGAATGAGTTTTTATGCAAAAACTGTCTATTTCAACTAACTTTGTCCATCCAAAACGAACTTTGTACTTTGCTATGAAGTTCCACCAGGAATGAGTTTTCATGCAAAAACTGTCTATTTCAACTTAATTCGTCCATCCAAAACGAACTTTGTACTTTGCTATGAAGTTCCACCAGGAATGAGTTTTCATGCAAAAACTGTCTATTTCAACTAACTTTGTCCATCCAAAACGAACTTTGTACTTTGCTATGAAGTTCCACCAGGAATGAGTTTTCATGCAAAAACTGTCTTTTTCAACTAAATTGATCCATCCAAAACGAACTTTGTACTTTGCTATGAAGTTCCACCAGGAATGAGTTTTTATGCAAAAACTGTCTATTTTAACTAACTTTGTCCATCCAAAACGAACTTTGTACTTTGCTATGAAGTTCCACCAGGAATGAGTTTTTATGCAAAAACTGTCTATTTCAACTAAATTGATCCATCCAAAACGAACTTTGTACTTTGCTATGAAGTTCCACCAGGAATGAGTTTTAATGCAAAAATTATCTTTTTCAACTAACTTTGTCCATCCAAAACGAACTTTGTACTTTGCTATGAAGTTCCACCAGGAATGAGTTTTCATGCAAAAATTATCTATTTCAGCTAACTTTGTCCATCCAAAACGAACTTTGTACTTTGCTATGAAGTTCCACCAGGAATGAGTTTTTATGCAAAAACTGTCTATTTCAACTAAATTGATCCATCCAAAACGAACTTTGTACTTTGCTATGAAGTTCCACCTGGAATGAGTTTTCATGCAAAAACTGTCTATTTCAACTAACTTTGTCCATCCAAAACGAACTTTGTACTTTGCTATGAAGTTCCACCAGGAATGAGTTTTCATGCAAAAACTGTCTATTTCAACTAAATTGATCCATCCAAAACGAACTTTGTACTTTGCTATGAAGTTCCACCAGGAATGAGTTTTTATGCAAAAACTGTCTATTTCAACTAACTTTGTCCATCCAAAACGAACTTTGTACTTTGCTATGAAGTTCCACCAGGAATGAGTTTTCATGCAAAAACTGTCTATTTCAACTAACTTTGTCCATCCAAAACGAACTTTGTACTTTGCTATGAAGTTCCACCAGGAATGAGTTTTCATGCAAAAACTGTCTATTTCAACTAAATTGATCCATCCAAAACGAACTTTGTACTTTGCTATGAAGTTCCACCTGGAATGAGTTTTCATGCAAAAACTGTCTATTTCAACTAACTTTGTCCATCCAAAACGAACTTTGTACTTTACTATGAAGTTCCACCAGGAATGAGTTTTCATACAAAAACTGTCTATTTCAACTTAATTCGTCCATCCAAAACGAACTTTGTACTTTGCTATGAAGTTCCACCTGGAATGAGTTTTCATGCAAAAACTGTCTATTTCAACTAACTTTGTCCATCCAAAACGAACTTTGTACTTTGCTATGAAGTTCCACCAGGAATGAGTTTTTATGCAAAAACTGTCTATTTCAACTAACTTTGTCCATCCAAAACGAACTTTGTACTTTGCTATGAAGTTCCACCAGGAATGAGTTTTCATGCAAAAACTGTCTATTTCAACTTAATTCGTCCATCTGATTCGAACTTTGTACTTTGCTATGAAGTTCCACCAGGAATGAGTTTTCATGCAAAAACTGTCTATTTCAACTTAATTCGTCCATCTGATTCGAACTTTGTACTTTGCTATGAAGTTCCACCAGGAATGAGTTTTTATGCAAAAACTGTCTATTTCAACTAAATTGATCCATCCAAAACGAACTTTGTACTTTGCTATGAAGTTCCACCAGGAATGAGTTTTCATGCAAAAACTGTCTATTTCAACTTAATTCGTCCATCCAAAACGAACTTTGTACTTTGCTATGAAGTTCCACCAGGAATGAGTTTTTATGCAAAAACTGTCTATTTCAACTAAATTGATCCATCCAAAACGAACTTTGTACTTTGCTATGAAGTTCCACCTGGAATGAGTTTTCATGCAAAAACTGTCTATTTCAACTAACTTTGTCCATCCAAAACGAACTTTGTACTTTACTATGAAGTTCCACCAGGAATGAGTTTTCATACAAAAACTGTCTATTTCAACTTAATTCGTCCATCCAAAACGAACTTTGTACTTTGCTATGAAGTTCCACCAGGAATGAGTTTTTATGCAAAAACTGTCTATTTCAACTAACTTTGTCCATCCAAAACGAACTTTGTACTTTGCTATGAAGTTCCACCAGGAATGAGTTTTCATGCAAAAACTGTCTATTTCAACTAACTTTGTCCATCCAAAACGAACTTTGTACTTTGCTATGAAGTTCCACCAGGAATGAGTTTTCATGCAAAAACTGTCTATTTCAACTTAATTCGTCCATCCAAAACGAACTTTGTACTTTGCTATGAAGTTCCACCAGGAATGAGTTTTCATGCAAAAACTGTCTATTTCAACTAACTTTGTCCATCCAAAACGAACTTTGTACTTTGCTATGAAGTTCCACCAGGAATGAGTTTTCATGCAAAAACTGTCTATTTCAACTAAATTGATCCATCCAAAACGAACTTTGTACTTTGCTATGAAGTTCCACCAGGAATGAGTTTTTATGCAAAAACTGTCTATTTCAACTGACTTTGTCCATCCAAAACGAACTTTGTACTTTGCTATGAAGTTCCACCAGGAATGAGTTTTTATGCAAAAACTGTCTATTTCAACTAACTTTGTCCATCCAAAACGAACTTTGTACTTTGCTATGAAGTTCCACCAGGAATGAGTTTTCATGCAAAAACTGTCTATTTCAACTAACTTTGTCCATCCAAAACGAACTTTGTACTTTGCTATGAAGTTCCACCAGGAATGAGTTTTCATGCAAAAACTGTCTATTTCAACTAAATTGATCCATCCAAAACGAACTTTGTACTTTGCTATGAAGTTCCACCAGGAATGAGTTTTTATGCAAAAACTGTCTATTTCAACTAACTTTGTCCATCCAAAACGAACTTTGTACTTTGCTATGAAGTTCCACCAGGAATGAGTTTTCATGCAAAAACTGTCTATTTCAACTAACTTTGTCCATCCAAAACGAACTTTGTACTTTGCTATGAAGTTCCACCAGGAATGAGTTTTCATGCAAAAACTGTCTATTTCAACTAAATTGATCCATCCAAAACGAACTTTGTACTTTGCTATGAAGTTCCACCAGGAATGAGTTTTCATGCAAAAATTATCTATTTCAACTAACTTTGTCCATCCAAAACGAACTTTGTACTTTGCTATGAAGTTCCACCAGGAATGAGTTTTCATGCAAAAACTGTCTATTTCAACTAAATTGATCCATCCAAAACGAACTTTGTACTTTGCTATGAAGTTCCACCAGGAATGAGTTTTTATGCAAAAACTGTCTATTTTAACTAACTTTGTCCATCCAAAACGAACTTTGTACTTTGCTATGAAGTTCCACCAGGAATGAGTTTTCATGCAAAAACTGTCTATTTCAACTAAATTGATCCATCCAAAACGAACTTTGTACTTTGCTATGAAGTTCCACCAGGAATGAGTTTTCATGCAAAAACTGTCTATTTCAACTAACTTTGTCCATCCAAAACGAACTTTGTACTTTGCTATGAAGTTCCACCAGGAATGAGTTTTCATACAAAAACTGTCTATTTCAACTAAATTGATCCATCCAAAACGAACTTTGTACTTTGCTATGAAGTTCCACCAGGAATGAGTTTTTATGCAAAAACTGTCTATTTCAACTAACTTTGTCCATCAAAAACGAACTTTGTACTTTGCTATGAAGTTCCACCAGGAATGAGTTTTCATGCAAAAACTGTCTATTTCAACTAAATTGATCCATCCAAAACGAACTTTGTACTTTGCTATGAAGTTCCACCAGGAATGAGTTTTCATGCAAAAACTGTCTATTTCAACTAACTTTGTCCATCCAAAACGAACTTTGTACTTTGCTATGAAGTTCCACCAGGAATGAGTTTTCATGCAAAAACTGTCTATTTCAACTAACTTTGTCCATCTAAAACGAACTTTGTACTTTGCTATGAAGTTCCACCAGGAATGAGTTTTCATGCAAAAACTGTCTTTTTCAACTAAATTGATCCATCCAAAACGAACTTTGTACTTTGCTATGAAGTTCCAGGAATGAGTTTTTATGCAAAAACTGTCTATTTCAACTAACTTTGTCCATCCAAAACGAACTTTGTACTTTGCTATGAAGTTCCACCAGGAATGAGTTTTCATGCAAAAACTGTCTATTTCAACTAACTTTGTCCATCCAAAACGAACTTTGTACTTTGCTATGAAGTTCCACCAGGAATGAGTTTTCATGCAAAAACTGTCTATTTCAACTAAATTCATCCATCCAAAACGAACTTTGTACTTTGCTATGAAGTTCCACCAGGAATGAGTTTTCATGCAAAAACTGTCTATTTCAACTAAATTGATCCATCCAAAACGAACTTTGTACTTTGCTATGAAGTTCCACCAGGAATGAGTTTTCATGCAAAAACTGTCTATTTCAACTAAATTGATCCATCCAAAACGAACTTTGTTCTTTGCTATGAAGTTCCACCAGGAATGAGTTTTCATGCAAAAACTGTCTGTTTCAACTTAATTCGTCCATCCGATACGAACTTTGTACTTTGCTATGAAGTTCTACCAGGAATGAGTTTTCATGCAAGAACTGTCTATTTAAACTAAACTGATCCATCCAAAACGAACTTTGTACTTTGCTATGAAGTTCCACCAGGAATGGGTTTTCATGCAAAAACTGTCTGTTGTAGACAACGGTGAAGTCGGCACTTGCAGTTTAACGCATGATTTGTTTTTTGTTTTCGTCACCTGACGCAATGACGGTGACAGCTCGGTGACGGGTGACAGAAGCCGTTACCGAAGGGACGATGCCATAAAGGGATCGAGATCGAGGCGCGAAAAGGGACGATAACGGCCATCGCGTGTGCGCCATCGATTTAGAGTTATTCACAACCGAAACGCGCAAGTGATAAGACTTGTAATTTTTTAACACCAGCACCACCACTCGCACCACTCGCTCCCACGCACCCGAATTATACCAGCGAAGCCGTACCACCTGCCCAAAACCAGTGCTCCGCGAAAGAAGTTTGAAATAGAAAATAAAATTGCTAGAAACCTGTAAAAATTGGTGTTAGGAAACGCGTCCACGGCGAAACAGAAACTGGAAAGAACGTTGCGTTGCAACATTTTAAAAAATTACACTGGTGATTTTGTGTGAACAATTGACAATTGAGTGAAAATGAACCGCGAAAACGTTGAGTCCAACCCCGCCGCGAATTCGACAGTGCGACAACTTTCCCCAGTGCAAGACCTAGCGGAAGACACTGTTTCGATACAGGAGTTGATTCAGCAAGCCAGAGAAGCGAACGAAAGCTTCAACAGGCTGACCGCGCAAATCGCTCAGTTGAGCCCAAGCGTGTCAAGAGGACTCGGAATGTCACTGAACGAGCAACGCGAAGGCGCGATATCCCAGCGCGTCCGCACAGGAACCGCCGAAGATGTGCCTTTTCCTTCGGCCGCCACCCTGCCGCGGAGATCAACGCTCGGGACGCCTAACGCCAGAGGCACGGAAAGTGAACCTGTGAGCGCATCGCCGCGACCGGCCATCGCGTTTCCAGATTTCCTGCGCTACGACGCGCAAGCCGGCCCGTCAGGAAGATCGACGCTTGGGACGCCATTCATCAGCGACACAGAGCATGAACCTGTGAGCGCGTCGCTGCGACCGGCCATTGCGTCTCCAGATTTTTTGCGCTATGACGCGCATGCCGGACCGTCAACGGCTCGGCGTAGCGAAGCAGACCGGTACGGGGCTACCGGAAAAAGAACAGCCGTACATCCCGAACGAGAACGTGACCTTCAGCGGGCTTTGGAAGACATGGAGATCGAGCATCTTCGGGAGCGAAACCGCTTGATGCAATCCTTCGAAGCAACGGATCATCAACGAAGCGCACATCCGCCATCACGCGTGAGTATCGTTCCAGATAGATTGCAGGCGAACGCCTTCTCAGTCTTTGATCTTTCGCAGACGCAATACATAGCCCGGCAAGGGAGGAAACGGGACTTGCCGACGTTCTCCGGCAATCCCGAAGAATGGCCGATGTTTATTGCCTCCTTCGAGTACACCACGGAGGCGTGCGGTTATAACGACGTGGAGAATCTGGACCGGCTGCAGAAGGCCCTAAAAGGAAAAGCGTTAGAGGCAGTACGTTGTCGCTTGATGCATCCATCCAACGTACCTGGCGTGATCTCCACGCTAAGAATGCTTTTCGGCCGTCCCGAAATTATTGTCCACTCCCTGGTAAACAAGGTGCGATCGATGCCGGCGCCTAAGCAGGAACGTCTCGAAACGCTCATCGACTTTGGGGTCGCGGTTCAGAATCTTTGCGCGACCATCACGGCGTCAGGACTAGACGAATACATGTGCAATGTGGCGTTGTTGAATGAGTTGACGGAACGCTTACCCCCGTCGCTGAAGCTCAATTGGGGATGTCATCGAATTAACGTGAGCCACGTTACGCTCTCGAGTTTCAACGACTGGCTGAGTCATTTGGTCGAAGCAGCAAGTTTGGTGACTATGTCGTCGGTGTACACCCATGAGGGTTCATCTACCAGACCTGCAACGAGTAACAGCGGATACAGGCAACATCGGCACGTAAATACTCACCTGACGAACACTGCAACCAGGCGCCCCTCAACGAGTTCTAGCAGCGTAACGCTGCGTTGCCCAGTATGCCAACAACAATGCGCCAAAGTAGAAAACTGTTCCGATTTTCTGGCAATGGACATAGACGCCCGTTGGCGAACAGTGCGTGAGAAACGTCTGTGTCGTAAATGCCTTGAACAACACCAGCGCTGCGACAGAAGAACGCAGTGTGGCACCAATGGCTGCGTCTTTCTTCATAACAAGCTGCTTCATGATGGTTCGAGGACCAGAGTTGAAGCCGGAAATACGTCACGAACCGTAACCAACGAGCATCAAGCTTTTAACAGTCACCGAATTGCGCTAGAGGCGCCACCACTCTTCCGATATGTTCCGATTACCCTTCATGGCAATGGCTGTAAAGTAGAAACATTTGCGTTCCTGGACGACGGTTCGTCAGCCACCTTCATAGAACATGCTTTGGTTGAAGAACTAGGCATTCAGGGAACTCCTCATCCGTTGTGCCTCTGGTGGACCGGAAATCAGAAAAGAGAAGAGAAAAATTCAGTGAGAGTATCGTTGAGAATATCCGGCAGTGACGAAGCCGGCAAAGTATTCGTATTGCCCAATGTACATACCGTGCACAGCTTGGCGCTACCGAATCAGAGTCTGTGCGCCCAGAAACTTCAGAACACTTTCGCGCACTTGACCGGCCTAAAACTGACCTCGTACACGAATATCATGCCAAGGGTTCTAATCGGCATAGATAACTGTCATCTGGGTCATCCGTTGACATATCGTGAGGGAAAATCGCATGAACCCGTTGCTGCCAAAACGCGATTAGGCTGGATTGTCTACGGATCGTACGAAACGAATCCCGGCGAAGCAAACGGGATTCTCAACCACCATAGACCAAAGGTGTGCCCATGCATGGACATCAACGACGATAAAACCGATGCACAATTGAAGGAATACTTTGCAATTGATTCGTTAGGTATCACCAAGTTACCTCATCACATAGGTTCCAAAGATGAAGAAAAGGCGCTAGAAATTCTGGCCGCGACAACCCGTTTAAATGGCGAACGTTATGAGACAAGTTTGTTGTGGAAGTACAGCACAATTCAATTACCGCCAAGTAAGCCGATGGCACTAAAACGCTTTGAATGTCTCAAAAGAAAAATGGAAAAAGAACCAGTGTTGAGGGCTGCCATCGTTGAAAAGATGAATGAGTACGAGAGAAAGGGCTACATCAGGCGCCTAACACCGAGAGAGCTATCGGAAAAACGTGATGCAGATTGGTTCTTGCCAATTTTTCCTGTCATAAACCCCAACAAGCCAGGAAAAATCCGGTTGGTATTTGATGCTGCTGCCAAAGTAAACGGCGTTAGTCTAAACACATTTCTCCTCAAGGGACCAGATCAGCTGGTAGAGCTCCTGACAGTCCTATATAAATTCAGAGAGTTCCGAATAGGCGTTGTTGGAGACATCAAAGAAATGTTTTTTCAAGTGGCCATCAGACCCGAAGATCAACGCAGCCAAATGATATTGTGGAACGGCGGTGTGGCTGACAGGACTCCAGACGTGTACGCCATGACCGTTATGACGTTTGGCGCCGCATGTTCACCCTGCTGCGCGCACTATGTGAAGAATCTTAACGCCGAGCGATTTAAATCCGAATTTCCTCGCGCCTTCGAATGCATCGTTAAAGAGCACTATGTTGACGACATGCTGGCAAGTGTCGAAACTGAAGACGAAGCTATAATGCTGGCAAAAGAAGTGCGAAACGTACATGCACAGGGTGGCTTTGAAATAAGAAATTGGCTGTCCAATTCAAACGTGGTGATTCAGCAATTAGAGGCATCTATAACGAAAGAGAAAGATGTTAACGTTGGTACAGATACGAAAACAGAAAAGGTATTGGGAATGTGGTGGGACACGCAATCCGATACATTCACCTATAAAGTCTCACCTAGAAACGATGAGCAGCTGCTAACGGGAGCAAAGCATCCGACTAAACGTGAGGTGCTACGGATCCTAATGCGGATCTACGACCCGTTGGGTCTCTTGGGTAACGTGCTTATGTTCCTGAAAATTCGGCTTCAAGAGATCTGGCGTGCTGGTGTCGGATGGGATGAAAAAGTCAGCGGCCATTTAGCAGAACAGTGGGAAAGGTGGATCACCATATTACCCGACGTTTGCCAGATCAGGATACCAAGGTGCTATCGACAGAACACGTCGGCGTTGACTCGTAGCATACAGCTTCACGTATTCTGCGACGCGAGCGAAAACGGGATGGCAGCGGTTGCATATTTCCGATTTGAAGAAGAAGGGACCATAGAATGCGCTCTTGTCGGATCGAAAACTAGAGTGGCACCACTGCGATTTCTATCGATCCCTCGATTAGAACTGCAAGCAGCGGTTATCGGCACCCGACTTGCGAATACGATTATTAAATCGCACCGTTTGAACATCACTCGAACTACATATTGGACGGATTCGCGTGACGTCATCTGTTGGCTACGGTCGGATCATCGACGATATAGTCAATTTGTAGCTTTCCGAGTCGGTGAAATACTCGAGTCCACCAAGGTTGACGATTGGCAGTGGCTGTCAACGAAGGTCAATGTAGCCGACGATGGTACGAAGTGGACGAGAATTCCCGATTTGAGCACATCAAGCCGATGGCTCAAAGGTCCGAGCTTTCTTTGGCAACCAGAGAAGGAATGGCCAATTCCACCGACGCGATCGGATGATACAGCGGAAGAACTACGTCGCAACCTGCTGCATCATTCAAGCACTGAGCCACTTATTCGGATCGATCGATTCTCTAGTTGGAATAGGTTGCTCAGATCCGTTGGATACGATATTCGATTTTCACATAATTGTATGCACCGAACTAACGGAAAAACGATCACGACAGGACCACTCACGCAGGAAAAGCTTGAAACAGCAGAACGCGTGATTATAAAACAAATCCAGCGAGAAACGTTTCCAGAAGAGATCCGGCGACTAAAGAGCCGCGTAGTAAAACAGCATCCATGGTCGCAACCCATCGAAAAAGGCAGCGCATTGTATCAGCTCTCACCGAAAATCGACGACTATGGCGTGCTGAGAATAAGTAGTCGTTTTGAAAACTGCCCTGTGGTAAACGAATCGCTGCGCAAGCCAGTTATCCTACCGAGACGACACACAGGAACTGACTTGCTTATACTGCACTACCACGCACGTTACCGACATTGTAACCATCAGACCGTCGTTAACGAACTAAGAGCCAAATATCATATACCGCGCTTGTTGACAGAATATAAGCGCGTCCGGAAAACATGTCAACATTGTCGCAATCGAGAAGCTGCTCCCGAACCGCCGTTGATGGGAAGCATTCCTCAACAAAGAACGGCCATGGATCAGCGTGCGTTTACATATACCGGAATAGACTACTTCGGCCCATTGAACGTAGTAGTTGGACGTCGCGTGGAGAAACGTTGGGGAGTGATTTTCACTTGTTTGACAACACGAGCAGTGCACCTTGAAATCGCGCACTCACTGACAACTTCTTCCTGCATCCTAGCGATCCGCCGTTTTATCGCTAGACGAGGAGTGCCGCGCGAAATCATCAGCGATCGTGGGACAAACTTTGTAGGTTCATCGAGAGAGTTGAAGGAAGCCCGGATGAACGTGGATGAGAATAAGATCATCGTCGAATTTACTAGTCCTGAGTTGAAGTGGAGCTTCAATCCGCCAGCGGCTCCGCATTTTGGAGGGTGCTGGGAACGCCTCGTTCAGTCGGTGAAAAAAGTTTTAAGCCAGTTCGAACTGCCGCGTACGCCTAACGACGAAGTGCTGCAATCTACGATAGCCGAAATAGAAATGGTCATTAACTCAAGACCTCTGACCTACGTACCTTTGGACGATGATTTCGCACCACCGATAACGCCCAACCAACTACTTTTGGGTAGCTCAAACGGCAGCAAGCCGCCTGCCCCACTTGATGATACAGCAGGGGCCATAAAATCTTCATGGAAAGCGTCGCAGCGCAACGCAGATCTTTTTTGGCGAAAATGGGTAGCTGAGTATCTTCCGACGTTGACACGTAGAACTAAGTGGTTTCACCCTGCTCGCCCTATAGAGGAAGGTGAAATCGTTTTGATTGCAGACAACAATATGCCCAGAAATTGCTGGCCTAAAGGGAGAGTGGTGGCAGTCGTCAGAGCCAACGACGGCCAGGTGAGACGAGCAACGGTGCAGACGGCTAGCGGAATAATCGAGCGACCTGCAACAAAGATAGCGGTGTTGGATGTGCGGAAGTAAAACGCCAACAGGAACGACACAGCCAAGCTTACCATCTACCGATAAGGCGATAAAGAGGGCTGGCCGAATATTAAACAGAACAGATCACCGACTTCAAGTAGGGTAAATTGCTCATACGAGCAAAGTACCGGGCGGGAGAATGTTGTAGACAACGGTGAAGTCGGCACTTGCAGTTTAACGCATGATTTGTTTTTTGTTTTCGTCACCTGACGCAATGACGGTGACAGCTCGGTGACGGGTGACAGAAGCCGTTACCGAAGGGACGATGCCATAAAGGGATCGAGATCGAGGCGCGAAAAGGGACGATAACGGCCATCGCGTGTGCGCCATCGATTTAGAGTTATTCACAACCGAAACGCGCAAGTGATAAGACGTGTAATTTTTTAACACCAGCACCACCACTCGCACCACTCGCTCCCACGCACCCGAATTATACCAGCGAAGCCGTACCACCTGCCCAAAACCAGTGCTCCGCGAAAGAAGTTTGAAATAGAAAATAAAATTGCTAGAAACCTGTAAAAATTGGTGTTAGGAAACGCGTCCACGGCGAAACAGAAACTGGAAAGAACGTTGCGTTGCAACATTTTAAAAAATTACACTGGTGATTTTGTGTGAACAATTGACAATTGAGTGAAAATGAACCGCGAAAACGTTGAGTCCAACCCCGCCGCGAATTCGACAGTGCGACAACTTTCCCCAGTGCAAGACCTAGCGGAAGACACTGTTTCGATACAGGAGTTGATTCAGCAAGCCAGAGAAGCGAACGAAAGCTTCAACAGGCTGACCGCGCAAATCGCTCAGTTGAGCCCAAGCGTGTCAAGAGGACTCGGAATGTCACTGAACGAGCAACGCGAAGGCGCGATATCCCAGCGCGTCCGCACAGGAACCGCCGAAGATGTGCCTTTTCCTTCGGCCGCCACCCTGCCGCGGAGATCAACGCTCGGGACGCCTTACGCCAGAGGCACGGAAAGTGAACCTGTGAGCGCATCGCCGCGACCGGCCATCGCGTTTCCAGATTTCCTGCGCTACGACGCGCAAGCCGGCCCGTCAGGAAGATCGACGCTTGGGACGCCATTCATCAGCGACACAGAGCATGAACCTGTGAGCGCGTCGCTGCGACCGGCCATTGCGTCTCCAGATTTTTTGCGCTATGACGCGCATGCCGGACCGTCAACGGCTCGGCGTAGCGAAGCAGACCGGTACGGGGCTACCGGAAAAAGAACAGCCGTACATCCCGAACGAGAACGTGACCTTCAGCGGGCTTTGGAAGACATGGAGATCGAGCATCTTCGGGAGCGAAACCGCTTGATGCAATCCTTCGAAGCAACGGATCATCAACGAAGCGCACATCCGCCATCACGCGTGAGTATCGTTCCAGATAGATTGCAGGCGAACGCCTTCTCAGTCTTTGATCTTTCGCAGACGCAATACATAGCCCGGCAAGGGAGGAAACGGGACTTGCCGACGTTCTCCGGCAATCCCGAAGAATGGCCGATGTTTATTGCCTCCTTCGAGTACACCACGGAGGCGTGCGGTTATAACGACGTGGAGAATCTGGACCGGCTGCAGAAGGCCCTAAAAGGAAAAGCGTTAGAGGCAGTACGTTGTCGCTTGATGCATCCATCCAACGTACCTGGCGTGATCTCCACGCTAAGAATGCTTTTCGGCCGTCCCGAAATTATTGTCCACTCCCTGGTGAACAAGGTGCGATCGATGCCGGCGCCTAAGCAGGAACGTCTCGAAACGCTCATCGACTTTGGGGTCGCGGTTCAGAATCTTTGCGCGACCATCACGGCGTCAGGACTAGACGAATACATGTGCAATGTGGCGTTGTTGAATGAGTTGACGGAACGCTTACCCCCGTCGCTGAAGCTCAATTGGGGATGTCATCGAATTAACGTGAGCCACGTTACGCTCTCGAGTTTCAACGACTGGCTGAGTCATTTGGTCGAAGCAGCAAGTTTGGTGACTATGTCGTCGGTGTACACCCATGAGGGTTCATCTACCAGACCTGCAACGAGTAACAGCGGATACAGGCAACATCGGCACGTAAATACTCACCTGACGAACACTGCAACCAGGCGCCCCTCAACGAGTTCTAGCAGCGTAACGCTGCGTTGCCCAGTATGCCAACAACAATGCGCCAAAGTAGAAAACTGTTCCGATTTTCTGGCAATGGACATAGACGCCCGTTGGCGAACAGTGCGTGAGAAACGTCTGTGTCGTAAATGCCTTGAACAACACCAGCGCTGCGACAGAAGAACGCAGTGTGGCACCAATGGCTGCGTCTTTCTTCATAACAAGCTGCTTCATGATGGTTCGAGGACCAGAGTTGAAGCCGGAAATACGTCACGAACCGTAACCAACGAGCATCAAGCTTTTAACAGTCACCGAATTGCGCTAGAGGCGCCACCACTCTTCCGATATGTTCCGATTACCCTTCATGGCAATGGCTGTAAAGTAGAAACATTTGCGTTCCTGGACGACGGTTCGTCAGCCACCTTCATAGAACATGCTTTGGTTGAAGAACTAGGCATTCAGGGAACTCCTCATCCGTTGTGCCTCTGGTGGACCGGAAATCAGAAAAGAGAAGAGAAAAATTCAGTGAGAGTATCGTTGAGAATATCCGGCAGTGACGAAGCCGGCAAAGTATTCGTATTGCCCAATGTACATACCGTGCACAGCTTGGCGCTACCGAATCAGAGTCTGTGCGCCCAGAAACTTCAGAACACTTTCGCGCACTTGACCGGCCTAAAACTGACCTCGTACACGAATATCATGCCAAGGATTCTAATCGGCATAGATAACTGTCATCTGGGTCATCCGTTGACATATCGTGAGGGAAAATCGCATGAACCCGTTGCTGCCAAAACGCGATTAGGCTGGATTGTCTACGGATCGTACGAAACGAATCCCGGCGAAGCAAACGGGATTCTCAACCACCATAGACCAAAGGTGTGCCCATGCATGGACATCAACGACGATAAAACCGATGCACAATTGAAGGAATACTTTGCAATTGATTCGTTAGGTATCACCAAGTTACCTCATCACATAGGTTCCAAAGATGAAGAAAAGGCGCTAGAAATTCTGGCCGCGACAACCCGTTTAAATGGCGAACGTTATGAGACAAGTTTGTTGTGGAAGTACAGCACAATTCAATTACCGCCAAGTAAGCCGATGGCACTAAAACGCTTTGAATGTCTCAAAAGAAAAATGGAAAAAGAACCAGTGTTGAGGGCTGCCATCGTTGAAAAGATGAATGAGTACGAGAGAAAGGGCTACATCAGGCGCCTAACACCGAGAGAGCTATCGGAAAAACGTGATGCAGATTGGTTCTTGCCAATTTTTCCTGTCATAAACCCCAACAAGCCAGGAAAAATCCGGTTGGTATTTGATGCTGCTGCCAAAGTAAACGGCGTTAGTCTAAACACATTTCTCCTCAAGGGACCAGATCAGCTGGTAGAGCTCCTGACAGTCCTATATAAATTCAGAGAGTTCCGAATAGGCGTTGTTGGAGACATCAAAGAAATGTTTTTTCAAGTGGCCATCAGACCCGAAGATCAACGCAGCCAAATGATATTGTGGAACGGCGGTGTGGCTGACAGGACTCCAGACGTGTACGCCATGACCGTTATGACGTTTGGCGC
Source organism: Anopheles moucheti (assembly GCF_943734755.1). Taxonomy (NCBI): domain Eukaryota; kingdom Metazoa; phylum Arthropoda; class Insecta; order Diptera; family Culicidae; genus Anopheles; species Anopheles moucheti. Next base: position 50,756 of record NW_026453748.1, read on the forward strand.
CGCATGTTCACCCTGCTGCGCGCACTATGTGAAGAATCTTAACGCCGAGCGATTTAAATCCGAATTTCCTCGCGCCTTCGAATGCATCGTTAAAGAGCACTATGTTGACGACATGCTGGCAAGTGTCGAAACTGAAGACGAAGCTATAATGCTGGCAAAAGAAGTGCGACACGTACATGCACAGGGTGGCTTTGAAATAAGAAACTGGCTGTCCAATTCAAACGTGGTGATTCAGCAATTAGAGGCATCTATAACGAAAGAGAAAGATGTTAACGTTGGTACAGATACGAAAACAGAAAAGGTATTGGGAATGTGGTGGGACACGCAATCCGACACATTCACCTATAAAGTCTCACCTAGAAACGATGAGCAGCTGCTAACGGGAGCAAAGCATCCGACTAAACGTGAGGTGCTACGGATCCTAATGCGGATCTACGACCCGTTGGGTCTCTTGGGTAACGTGCTTATGTTCCTGAAAGTTCTGCTTCAAGAGATCTGGCGTGCTGGTGTCGGATGGGATGAAAAAGTCAGCGGCCGTTTAGCAGAACAGTGGGAAAGGTGGATCACCATATTACCCGACGTTTGCCAGATCAGGATACCAAGGTGCTATCGACAGAACACGTCGGCGTTGACTCGTAGCATACAGCTTCACGTATTCTGCGACGCGAGCGAAAACGGGATGGCAGCGGTTGCATATTTCCGATTTGAAGAAGAAGGGACCATAGAATGCGCTCTTGTCGGATCGAAAACTAGAGTGGCACCACTGCGATTTCTATCGATCGCGGTTATCGGCACCCGACTTGCGAATACGATTATTAAATCGCACCGTTTGAACATCACTCGAACTACATATTGGACGGATTCGCGTGACGTCATCTGTTGGCTACGGTCGGATCATCGACGATATAGTCAATTTGTAGCTTTCCGAGTCGGTGAAATACTCGAGTCCACCAAGGTTGACGATTGGCAGTGGCTGTCAACGAAGGTCAATGTAGCCGACGATGGTACGAAGTGGACGAGAATTCCCGATTTGAGCACATCAAGCCGATGGCTCAAAGGTCCGAGCTTTCTTTGGCAACCAGAGAAGGAATGGCCAATTCCACCGACGCGATCGGATGATACAGCGGAAGAACTACGTCGCAACCTGCTGCATCATTCAAGCACTGAGCCACTTATTTGGATCGATCGATTCTCTAGTTGGAATAGGTTGCTCAGATCCGTTGGATACGTTATTCGATTTTCACATAATTGTATGCACCGAACTAACGGAAAAACGATCACGACAGGACCACTCACGCAGGAAGAGCTTGAAACAGCAGAACGCGTGATTATAAAACAAATCCAGCGAGAAACGTTTCCAGAAGAGATCCGGCGACTAAAGAGCCGCGTAGTAAAACAGCATCCATGGTCGCAACCCATCGAAAAAGGCAGCGCATTGTATCAGCTCTCACCGAAAATCGACGACTATGGCGTGCTGAGAATAAGTAGTCGTTTTGAAAACTGCCCTGTGGTAAACGAATCGCTGCGCAAGCCAGTTATCCTACCGAGACGACACACAGGAACTGACTTGCTTATACTGCACTACCACGCACGTTACCGACATTGTAACCATCAGACCGTCGTTAACGAACTAAGAGCCAAATATCATATACCGCGCTTGTTGACAGAATATAAGCGCGTCCGGAAAACATGTCAACATTGTCGCAATCGAGAAGCTGCTCCCGAACCGCCGTTGATGGGAAGCATTCCTCAACAAAGAACGGCCATGGATCAGCGTGCGTTTACATATACCGGAATAGACTACTTCGGCCCATTGAACGTAGTAGTTGGACGTCGCGTGGAGAAACGTTGGGGAGTGATTTTCACTTGTTTGACAACACGAGCAGTGCACCTTGAAATCGCGCACTCACTGACAACTTCTTCCTGCATCCTAGCGATCCGCCGTTTTATCGCTAGACGAGGAGTGCCGCGCGAAATCATCAGCGGTCGTGGGACAAACTTTGTAGGTTCATCGAGAGAGTTGAAGGAAGCCCGGATGAACGTGGATGAGAATAAGATCATCGTCGAATTTACTAGTCCTGAGTTGAAGTGGAGCTTCAATCCGCCAGCGGCTCCGCATTTTGGAGGGTGCTGGGAACGCCTCGTTCAGTCGGTGAAAAAAGTTTTAAGCCAGTTCGAACTGCCGCGTACGCCTAACGACGAAGTGCTGCAATCTACGATAGCCGAAATAGAAATGGTCATTAACTCAAGACCTCTGACCTACGTACCTTTGGACGATGATTTCGCACCACCGATAACGCCCAACCAACTACTTTTGGGTAGCTCAAACGGCAGCAAGCCGCCTGCCCCACTTGATGATACAGCAGGGGCCATAAAATCTTCATGGAAAGCGTCGCAGCGCAACGCAGATCTTTTTTGGCGAAAATGGGTAGCTGAGTATCTTCCGACGTTGACACGTAGAACTAAGTGGTTTCACCCTGCTCGCCCTATAGAGGAAGGTGAAATCGTTTTGATTGCAGACAACAATATGCCCAGAAATTGCTGGCCTAAAGGGAGAGTGGTGGCAGTCGTCAGAGCCAACGACGGCCAGGTGAGACGAGCAACGGTGCAGACGGCTAGCGGAATAATCGAGCGACCTGCAACAAAGATAGCGGTGTTGGATGTGCGGAAGTAAAACGCCAACAGGAACGACACAGCCAAGCTTACCATCTACCGATAAGGCGATAAAGAGGGCTGGCCGAATATTAAACAGAACAGATCACCGACTTCAAGTAGGGTAAATTGCTCATACGAGCAAAGTACCGGGCGGGAGAATGTTGTAGACAACGGTGAAGTCGGCACTTGCAGTTTAACGCATGATTTGTTTTTTGTTTTCGTCACCCGACGCAATGACGGTGACAGCTCGGTGACGGGTGACAGAAGCCGTTACCGAAGGGACGATGCCATAAAGGGATCGAGATCGAGGCGCGAAAAGGGACGATAACGGCCATCGCGTGTGCGCCATCGATTTAGAGTTATTCACAACCGAAACGCGCAAGTGATAAGACGTGTAATTTTTTAACACCAGCACCACCACTCGCACCACTCGCTCCCACGCACCCGAATTATACCAGCGAAGCCGTACCACCTGCCCAAAACCAGTGCTCCGCGAAAGAAGTTTGAAATAGAAAATAATATTGCTAGAAACCTGTAAAAATTGGTGTTAGGAAACGCGTCCACGGCGAAACAGAAACTGGAAAGAACGTTGCGTTGCAACACTGTCTATTTCAACTAAATTGATGCATCCAAAACGAACTTTGTACTTTGCTATGAAGTTCCACCAGGAATGAGTTTTCATGCAAAAACTGTCTATTTCAACTAAATTGATCCATCCAAAACGAACTTTGTACTTTGCTATGAAGTTCCACCAGGAATGAGTTTTCATGCAAAAACTGTCTATTTCAACTAAATTCATCCATCCAAAACGAACTTTGTACTTTGCTATGAAGTTCCACCAGGAATGAGTTTTCATGCAAAAACTGTCTATTTCAACTAACTTTGTCCATCCAAAACGAACTTTGTACTTTGCTATGAAGTTCCACCAGGAATGAGTTTTCATGCAAAAACTGTCTATTTCAACTAACTTTGTCCATCCAAAACGAACTTTGTACTTTGCTATGAAGTTCCACCAGGAATGAGTTTTCATGCAAAAACTGTCTATTTCAACTAAATTGATCCATCCAAAACGAACTTTGTACTTTGCTATGAAGTTCCACCAGGAATGAGTTTTCATGCAAAAACTGTCTATTTCAACTAACTTTGTCCATCCAAAACGAACTTTGTACTTTGCTATGAAGTTCCACCAGGAATGAGTTTTCATGCAAAAACTGTCTATTTCAACTAAATTGATCCATCCAAAACGAACTTTGTACTTTGCTATGAAGTTCCACCAGGAATGAGTTTTCATGCAAAAACTGTCTATTTCAACTAACTTTGTCCATCCAAAACGAACTTTGTACTTTGCTATGAAGTTCCACCAGGAATGAGTTTTCATGCAAAAACTGTCTATTTCAACTAAATTGATCCATCCAAAACGAACTTTGTACTTTGCTATGAAGTTCCACCAGGAATGAGTTTTCATGCAAAAACTGTCTATTTCAACTAAATTGATCCATCCAAAACGAACTTTGTACTTTGCTATGAAGTTCCACCAGGAATGAGTTTTCATGCAAAAACTGTCTATTTCAACTAACTTTGTCCATCCAAAACGAACTTTGTACTTTGCTATGAAGTTCCACCAGGAATGAGTTTTTATGCAAAAACTGTCTATTTCAACTAACTTTGTCCATTAAAAACGAACTTTGTACTTTGCTATGAAGTTCCACCAGGAATGAGTTTTCATGCAAAAACTGTCTATTTCAACTAAATTGATCCATCCAAAACGAACTTTGTACTTTGCTATGAAGTTCCACCAGGAATGAGTTTTCATGCAAAAACTGTCTATTTCAACTAACTTTGTCCATCCAAAACGAACTTTGTACTTTGCTATGAAGTTCCACCAGGAATGAGTTTTCATGCAAAAACTGTCTATTTCAACTAACTTTGTCCATCCAAAACGAACTTTGTACTTTGCTATGAAGTTCCACCAGGAATGAGTTTTCATGCAAAAACTGTCTATTTCAACTAAATTGATCCATCCAAAACGAACTTTGTACTTGGCTATGAAGTTCCACCAGGAATGAGTTTTCATGCAAAAACTGTCTATTTCTACTAAATTGATCCATCCAAAACGAACTTTGTACTTTGCTATGAAGTTCCACCAGGAATGAGTTTTCATGCAAAAACTGTCTATTTCAACTAACTTTGTCCATCCAAAACGAACTTTGTACTTTGCTATGAAGTTCCACCAGGAATGAGTTTTCATGCAAAAACTGTCTATTTCAACTAAATTGATCCATCCAAAACGAACTTTGTACTTTGCTATGAAGTTCCACCAGGAATGAGTTTTCATGCAAAAACTGTCTATTTCAACTAACTTTGTCCATCCAAAACGAACTTTGTACTTTGCTATGAAGTTCCACCAGGAATGAGTTTTCATGCAAAAACTGTCTATTTCAACTAACTTTGTCCATCCAAAACGAACTTTGTACTTTGCTATGAAGTTCCACCAGGAATGAGTTTTCATGCAAAAACTGTCTATTTCAACTAAATTGATCCATCCAAAACGAACTTTGTACTTTGCTATGAAGTTCCACCAGGAATGAGTTTTCATGCAAAAACTGTCTATTTCTACTAAATTGATCCATCCAAAACGAACTTTGTACTTTGCTATGAAGTTCCACCAGGAATGAGTTTTCATGCAAAAACTGTCTATTTCAACTAACTTTGTCCATCCAAAACGAACTTTGTACTTTGCTATGAAGTTCCACCAGGAATGAGTTTTCATGCAAAAACTGTCTATTTCAACTAAATTGATCCATCCAAAACGAACTTTGTACTTTGCTATGAAGTTCCACCAGGAATGAGTTTTCATGCAAAAACTGTCTATTTCAACTAACTTTGTCCATCCAAAACGAACTTTGTACTTTGCTATGAAGTTCCACCAGGAATGAGTTTTCATGCAAAAACTGTCTATTTCAACTAACTTTGTCCATCCAAAACGAACTTTGTACTTTGCTATGAAGTTCCACCAGGAATGAGTTTTCATGCAAAAACTGAACTAACTTTGTCCATCCAAAACGAACTTTGTACTTTGCTATGAAGTTCCACCAGGAATGAGTTTTCATGCAAAAACTGTCTAATTCAACTAAATTGATCCATCCAAAACGAACTTTGTACTTTGCTATGAAGTTCCACCAGGAATGAGTTTTCATGCAAAAACTGTCTATTTCAACTAACTTTGTCCATCCAAAACGAACTTTGTACTTTGCTATGAAGTTCCACCAGGAATGAGTTTTCATACAAAAACTGTCTATTTCAACTAACTTTGTCCATCTAAAACGAACTTTGTACTTTGCTATGAAGTTCTACCAGGAATGAGTTTTCATACAAAAACTGTCTATTTCAACTAAATTGATCCATCCAAAACGAACTTTGTACTTTGCTATGAAGTTCCACCAGGAATGAGTTTTTATGCAAAAACTGTCTATTTCAACTAACTTTGTCCATCTAAAACGAACTTTGTACTTTGCTATGAAGTTCCACCAGGAATGAGTTTTCATGCAAAAACTGTCTATTTCAACTTAATTCGTCCATCCAAAACGAACTTTGTACTTTGCTATGAAGTTCCACCAGGAATGAGTTTTTATGCAAAAACTGTCTATTTCAACTAACTTTGTCCATCAAAAACGAACTTTGTACTTTGCTATGAAGTTCCACCAGGAATGAGTTTTCATGTAAAAACTGTCTATTTCAACTAAATTGATCCATCCAAAACGAACTTTGTACTTTGCTATGAAGTTCCACCAGGAATGAGTTTTCATGCAAAAACTGTCTATTTCAACTAACTTTGTCTATCCAAAACGAACTTTGTACTTTGCTATGAAGTTCCACCAGGAATGAGTTTTCATACAAAAACTGTCTATTTCAACTAAATTGATCCATCCAAAACGAACTTTGTACTTTGCTATGAAGTTCCACCAGGAATGAGTTTTCATGCAAAAACTGTCTATTTCAACTAACTTTGTCCATCTAAAACGAACTTTGTACTTTGCTATGAAGTTCCACCAGGAATGAGTTTTCATGCAAAAACTGTCTATTTCAACTTAATTCGTCCATCTGATTCGAACTTTGTACTTTGCTATGAAGTTCCACCAGGAATGAGTTTTCATACAAAAACTGTCTATTTCAACTAAATTGATCCATCCAAAACGAACTTTGTACTTTGCTATGAAGTTCCACCAGGAATGAGTTTTCATGCAAAAACTGTCTATTTCAACTTAATTCGTCCATCTGATTCGAACTTTGTACTTTGCTATGAAGTTCCACCAGGAATGAGTTTTTATGCAAAAACTGTCTATTTCAACTAACTTTGTCCATCCAAAACGAACTTTGTACTTTGCTATGAAGTTCCACCAGGAATGAGTTTTCATGCAAAAACTGTCTATTTCAACTAACTTTGTCCATCTAAAACGAACTTTGTACTTTGCTATGAAGTTCCACCAGGAATGAGTTTTCATACAAAAACTGTCTATTTCAACTAAATTGATCCATCCAAAACGAACTTTGTACTTTGCTATGAAGTTCCACCAGGAATGAGTTTTCTTGCAAAAACTGTCTATTTCAACTAACTTTGTCTATCCAAAACGAACTTTGTACTTTGCTATGAAGTTCCACCAGGAATGAGTTTTCATGCAAAAACTGTCTATTTCAACTAAATTGATCCATCCAAAACGAACTTTGTACTTTGCTATGAAGTTCCACCAGGAATGAGTTTTCTTGCAAAAACTGTCTATTTCAACTAACTTTGTCTATCCAAAACGAACTTTGTACTTTGCTATGAAGTTCCACCAGGAATGAGTTTTTATACAAAAACTGTCTATTTCAACTTAATTCGTCCATCCAAAACGAACTTTGTACTTTGCTATGAAGTTCCACCAGGAATGAGTTTTCATGCAAAAACTGTCTATTTCAACTTAATTCGTCCATCTGATTCGAACTTTGTACTTTGCTATGAAGTTCCACCAGGAATGAGTTTTCATACAAAAACTGTCTATTTCAACTAAATTGATCCATCCAAAACGAACTTTGTACTTTGCTATGAAGTTCCACCAGGAATGAGTTTTCATACAAAAACTGTCTATTTCAACTAAATTGATCCATCCAAAACGAACTTTGTACTTTGCTATGAAGTTCCACCAGGAATGAGTTTTCATGCAAAAACTGTCTATTTCAACTAACTTTGTCCATCTAAAACGAACTTTGTACTTTGCTATGAAGTTCCACCAGGAATGAGTTTTCATGCAAAAACTGTCTATTTCAACTTAATTCGTCCATCTGATTCGAACTTTGTACTTTGCTATGAAGTTCCACCAGGAATGAGTTTTCATACAAAAACTGTCTATTTCAACTAAATTGATCCATCCAAAACGAACTTTGTACTTTGCTATGAAGTTCCACCAGGAATGAGTTTTCTTGCAAAAACTGTCTATTTCAACTAACTTTGTCTATCCAAAACGAACTTTGTACTTTGCTATGAAGTTCCACCAGGAATGAGTTTTCATGCAAAAACTGTCTATTTCAACTAACTTTGTCCATCCAAAACGAACTTTGTACTTTGCTATGAAGTTCCACCAGGAATGAGTTTTCTTGCAAAAACTGTCTATTTCAACTAACTTTGTCTATCCAAAACGAACTTTGTACTTTGCTATGAAGTTCCACCAGGAATGAGTTTTTATACAAAAACTGTCTATTTCAACTTAATTCGTCCATCCAAAACGAACTTTGTACTTTGCTATGAAGTTCCACCAGGAATGAGTTTTTATGCAAAAACTGTCTATTTCAACTAACTTTGTCCATCTAAAACGAACTTTGTACTTTGCTATGAAGTTCCACCAGGAATGAGTTTTCATGCAAAAACTGTCTATTTCAACTTAATTCGTGCATCTGATTCGAACTTTGTACTTTGCTATGAAGTTCCACCAGGAATGAGTTTTCATACAAAAACTGTCTATTTCAACTTAATTCGTCCATCCAAAACGAACTTTGTACTTTGCTATGAAGTTCCACCAGGAATGAGTTTTCATGCAAAAACTGTCTATTTCAACTAACTTTGTCCATCCAAAACGAACTTTGTACTTTGCTATGAAGTTCCACCAGGAATGAGTTTTCATACAAAAACTGTCTATTTCAACTAAATTGATCCATCCAAAACGAACTTTGTACTTTGCTATGAAGTTCCACCAGGAATGAGTATTCATGCAAAAACTGTCTATTTCAACTAACTTTGTCCATCCAAAACGAACTTTGTACTTTGCTATGAAGTTCCACCAGGAATGAGTTTTCATACAAAAACTGTCTATTTCAACTAAATTGATCCATCCAAAACGAACTTTGTACTTTGCTATGAAGTTCCACCAGGAATGAGTTTTCATGCAAAAACTGTCTATTTCAACTAAATTGATCCATCCAAAACGAACTTTGTACTTTGCTATGAAGTTCCACCACGAATGAGTTTTCATGCAAAAACTGTCTATTTCAACTAAATTGATCCATCCAAAACGAACTTTGTTCTTTGCTATGAAGTTCCACCAGGAATGAGTTTTCATGCAAAAACTGTCTATTTCAACTAAATTGATCCATCCGATACGAACTTTGTACTTTGCTATGAAGTTCTACCAGGAATGAGTTTTCATGCAAGAACTGTCTATTTCAACTAACTTTGTCCATCCAAAACGAACTTTGTACTTTGCTATGAAGTTCCACCAGGAATGAGTTTTCATGCAAAAACTGTCTATTTCAACTAAATTGATCCATCCAAAACGAACTTTGTACTTTGCTATGAAGTTCCACCAGGAATGAGTTTTCATGCAAAAACTGTCTATTTCAACTAACTTTGTCCATCCAAAACGAACTTTGTACTTTGCTATGAAGTTCCACCAGGAATGAGTTTTCATGCAAAAACTGTCTATTTCAACTAATTTTGTCCATCCAAAACGAACTTTGTACTTTGCTATGAAGTTCCACCAGGAATGAGTTTTCATGCAAAAACTGTCTATTTCAACTAAATTGATCCATCCAAAACGAACTTTGTACTTTGCTATGAAGTTCCACCAGGAATGAGTTTTCATGCAAAAACTGTCTATTTCAACTAAATTGATCCATCCAAAACGAACTTTGTTCTTTGCTATGAAGTTCCACCAGAAATGAGTTTTCATGCAAAAACTGTCTATTTCAACTTAATTCGTCCATCCGATACGAACTTTGTACTTTGCTATGAAGTTCTACCAGGAATGAGTTTTCATGCAAGAACTGTCTATTTCAACTAACTTTGTCCATCCAAAACGAACTTTGTACTTTGCTATGAAGTTCCACCAGGAATGAGTTTTTATGCAAAAACTGTCTATTTCAACTAACTTTGTCCATCCGATTCGAACTTTGTACTTTGCTATGAAGTTCCACCAGGAATGAGTTTTCATGCAAAAACTGTCTATTTCAACTAACTTTGTCCATCCAAAACGAACTTTGTACTTTGCTATGAAGTTCCACCAGGAATGAGTTTACATGCAAAAACTGTCTATTTCAACTAAATTGATCCATCCAAAACGAACTTTGTACTTTGCTATGAAGTTCCACCAGGAATGAGTTTTCATGCAAAAACTGTCTATTTCACTTAATTCGTCCATCCGATACGAACTTTGTACTTTGCTATGAAGTTCTACCAGGAATGAGTTTTCATGCAAGAACTGTCTATTTCAACTAAATTGATCCATCCAAAACGAACTTCGTTCTTTGCTATGAAGTTCCACCAGGAATGAGTTTTCATGCAAAAACTGTCTATTTCAACTAAATTGATCCATCCGATACGAACTTTGTACTTTGCTATGAAGTTCCACCAGGAATGAGTTTTCATACAAAAACTGTCTATTTCAACTTAATTCGTCCATCCAAAACGAACTTTGTACTTTGCTATGAAGTTCCACCAGGAATGAGTTTTCATGCAAAAACTGTCTATTTCAACTAAATTGATCCATCCAAAACGAACTTTGTACTTTGCTATGAAGTTCCACCAGGAATGAGTTTTCGTGCAAAAACTGTCTATTTCAACTAAATTGATCCATCCAAAACGAACTTTGTACTTTGCTATGAAGTTCCACCAGGAATGAGTTTTCATGCAAAAACTGTCTATTTCAACTAAATTGATCCATCCAAAACGAACTTTGTACTTTGCTATGAAGTTCCACCAGGAATGAGTTTTCATGCAAAAACTGTCTATTCCAACTAACTTTGTCCATCCAAAACGAACTTTGTACTTTGCTATGAAGTTCCACCAGGAATGAGTTTTCATGCAAAAACTGTCTATTTCAACTAAATTGATCCATCCAAAACGAACTTTGTACTTTGCTATGAAGTTCCACCAGGAATGAGTTTTCATGCAAAAACTGTCTATTTCAACTAAATTGATCCATCCAAAACGAACTTTGTACTTTGCTATGAAGTTCCACCAGGAATGAGTTTTCATGCAAAAACTGTCTATTTCAACTAACTTTGTCCATCCAAAACGAACTTTGTACTTTGCTATGAAGTTCCACCAGGAATGAGTTTTCATGCAAAAACTGTCTATTTCAACTAACTTTGTCCATCTGATTCGAACTTTGTACTTTGCTATGAAGTTCCACCAGGAATGAGTTTTCATACAAAAACTGTCTATTTCAACTTAATTCGTCCATCCAAAACGAACTTTGTACTTTGCTATGAAGTTCCACCAGGAATGAGTTTTCATGCAAAAACTGTCTATTTCAACTAAATTGATCCATCCAAAACGAACTTTGTACTTTGCTATGAAGTTCCACCAGGAATGAGTTTTCATGCAAAAACTGTCTATTCCAACTAACTTTGTCCATCCAAAACGAACTTTGTACTTTGCTATGAAGTTCCACCAGGAATGAGTTTTCATGCAAAAACTGTCTATTTCAACTAAATTGATCCATCCAAAACGAACTTTGTACTTTGCTATGAAGTTCCACCAGGAATGAGTTTTTATGCAAAAACTGTCTATTTCAACTAACTTTGTCCATCCAAAACGAACTTTGTACTTTGCTATGAAGTTCCACCAGGAATGAGTTTTTATGCAAAAACTGTCTATTTCAACTAACTTTGTCCATCCAAAACGAACTTTGTACTTTGCTATGAAGTTCCACCAGGAATGAGTTTTCATGCAAAAACTGTCTATTTCAACTAAATTGATCCATCCAAAACGAACTTTGTACTTTGCTATGAAGTTCCACCAGGAATGAGTTTTCATGCAAAAACTGTCTATTTCAACTAAATTGATCCATCCAAAACGAACTTTGTACTTTGCTATGAAGTTCCACCAGGAATGAGTTTTCATACAAAAACTGTCTATTTCAACTAACTTTGTCCATCCAAAACGAACTTTGTACTTTGCTATGAAGTTCCACCAGGAATGAGTTTTCATGCAAAAACTGTCTATTTCAACTTAATTCGTCCATCTGATTCGAACTTTGTACTTTGCTATGAAGTTCCACCAGGAATGAGTTTTCATACAAAAACTGTCTATTTCAACTTAATTCGTCCATCCAAAACAAACTTTGTACTTTGCTATGAAGTTCCACCAGGAATGAGTTTTCATGCAAAAACTGTCTATTTCAACTAACTTTGTCCATCCAAAACGAACTTTGTACTTTGCTATGAAGTTCCACCAGGAATGAGTTTTCATGCAAAAACTGTCTATTTCAACTAAATTGATCCATCCAAAACGAACTTTGTACTTTGCTATGAAGTTCCACCAGGAATGAGTTTTCATGCAAAAACTGTCTATTTCAACTAAGTTTGTCCATCTGATTCGAACTTTGTACTTTGCTATGAAGTTCCACCAGGAATGAGTTTTCATACAAAAACTGTCTATTTCAACTTAATTCGTCCATCCAAAACGAACTTTGTACTTTGCTATGAAGTTCCACCAGGAATGAGTTTTTATGCAAAAACTGTCTATTTCAACTAACTTTGTCCATCCAAAACGAACTTTGTACTTTGCTATGAAGTTCCACCAGGAATGAGTTTTCATGCAAAAACTGTCTATTTCAACTAAATTGATCCATCCAAAACGAACTTTGTACTTTGCTATGAAGTTCCACCAGGAATGAGTTTTAATGCAAAAACTGTCTATTTCAACTAAATTGATCCATCCAAAACGAACTTTGTACTTTGCTATGAAGTTCCACCAGGAATGAGTTTTCATGCAAAAACTGTCTATTTCAACTAACTTTGTCCATCTAAAACGAACTTTGTACTTTGCTATGAAGTTCTACCAGGAATGAGTTTTCATGCAAAAACTGTCTATTTTAACTTAATTCGTCCATCTGATTCGAACTTTGTACTTTGCTATGAAGTTCCACCAGGAATGAGTTTTCATACAAAAACTGTCTATTTCAACTTAATTCGTCCATCCAAAACGAACTTTGTACTTTGCTATGAAGTTCCACCAGGAATGAGTTTTCATGCAAAAACTGTCTATTTCAACTAAATTGATCCATCCAAAACGAACTTTGTACTTTGCTATGAAGTTCCACCAGGAATGAGTTTTTATGCAAAAACTGTCTATTTCAACTAACTTTGTCCATCCAAAACGAACTTTGTACTTTGCTATGAAGTTCCACCAGGAATGAGTTTTCATGCAAAAACTGTCTATTTCAACTAAATTGATCCATCCAAAACGAACTTTGTACTTTGCTATGAAGTTCCACCAGGAATGAGTTTTCATGCAAAAACTGTCTATTTCAACTAAATTGATCCATCCAAAACGAACTTTGTACTTTGCTATGAAGTTCCACCAGGAATGAGTTTTCATACAAAAACTGTCTATTTCAACTAAATTGATCCATCCAAAACGAACTTTGTACTTTGCTATGAAGTTCCACCAGGAATGAGTTTTAATGCAAAAACTGTCTATTTCAACTAAATTGATCCATCCAAAACGAACTTTGTACTTTGCTATGAAGTTCCACCAGGAATGAGTTTTCATGCAAAAACTGTCTATTTCAACTAACTTTGTCCATCTAAAACGAACTTTGTACTTTGCTATGAAGTTCTACCAGGAATGAGTTTTCATGCAAAAACTGTCTATTTCAACTTAATTCGTCCATCTGATTCGAACTTTGTACTTTGCTATGAAGTTCCACCAGGAATGAGTTTTCATACAAAAACTGTCTATTTCAACTTAATTCGTCCATCCAAAACGAACTTTGTACTTTGCTATGAAGTTCCACCAGGAATGAGTTTTCATGCAAAAACTGTCTATTTCAACTAAATTGATCCATCCAAAACGAACTTTGTACTTTGCTATGAAGTTCCACCAGGAATGAGTTTTCATGCAAAAACTGTCTATTTCAACTAAATTGATCCATCCAAAACGAACTTTGTACTTTGCTATGAAGTTCCACCAGGAATGAGTTTTCATGCAAAAACTGTCTATTTCAACTAAATTGATCCATCCAAAACGAACTTTGTACTTTGCTATGAAGTTCCACCAGGAATGAGTTTTCATACAAAAACTGTCTATTTCAACTAACTTTGTCCATCCAAAACGAACTTTGTACTTTGCTATGAAGTTCCACCAGGAATGAGTTTTCATGCAAAAACTGTCTATTTCAACTTAATTCGTCCATCTGATTCGAACTTCGTACTTTGCTATGAAGTTCCACCAGGAATGAGTTTTCATACAAAAACTGTCTATTTCAACTTAATTCGTCCATCCAAAACAAACTTTGTACTTTGCTATGAAGTTCCACCAGGAATGAGTTTTCATGCAAAAACTGTCTATTTCAACTAACTTTGTCCATCCAAAACGAACTTTGTACTTTGCTATGAAGTTCCACCAGGAATGAGTTTTCATGCAAAAACTGTCTATTTCAACTAAATTGATCCATCCAAAACGAACTTTGTACTTTGCTATGAAGTTCCACCAGGAATGAGTTTTCATGCAAAAACTGTCTATTTCAACTAACTTTGTCCATCCAAAACGAACTTTGTACTTTGCTATGAAGTTCCACCAGGAATGAGTTTTCATGCAAAAACTGTCTATTTCAACTAAGTTTGTCCATCTGATTCGAACTTTGTACTTTGCTATGAAGTTCCACCAGGAATGAGTTTTCATACAAAAACTGTCTATTTCAACTTAATTCGTCCATCCAAAACGAACTTTGTACTTTGCTATGAAGTTCCACCAGGAATGAGTTTTCATGCAAAAACTGTCTATTTCAACTAACTTTGTCCATCCAAAACGAACTTTGTACTTTGCTATGAAGTTCCACCAGGAATGAGTTTTCATGCAAAAACTGTCTATTTCAACTAAATTGATCCATCCAAAACGAACTTTGTACTTTGCTATGAAGTTCCACCAGGAATGAGTTTTCATGCAAAAACTGTCTATTTCAACTAACTTTGTCCATCCAAAACGAACTTTGTACTTTGCTATGAAGTTCCACCAGGAATGAGTTTTCATGCAAAAACTGTCTATTTCAACTAAATTGATCCATCCAAAACGAACTTTGTACTTTGCTATGAAGTTCCACCAGGAATGAGTTTTTATGCAAAAACTGTCTATTTCAACTAACTTTGTCCATCCAAAACGAACTTTGTACTTTGCTATGAAGTTCCACCAGGAATGAGTTTTTATGCAAAAACTGTCTATTTCAACTAACTTTGTCCATCCAAAACGAACTTTGTACTTTGCTATGAAGTTCCACCAGGAATGAGTTTTCATGCAAAAACTGTCTATTTCAACTAACTTTGTCCATCCAAAACGAACTTTGTACTTTGCTATGAAGTTCCACCAGGAATGAGTTTTCATGCAAAAACTGTCTATTTCAACTAAATTGATCCATCCAAAACGAACTTTGTACTTTGCTATGAAGTTCCACCAGGAATGAGTTTTCATGCAAAAACTGTCTATTTCAACTTAATTCGTCCATCTGATTCGAACTTTGTACTTTGCTATGAAGTTCCACCAGGAATGAGTTTTCATGCGAAAACTGTCTATTTCAACTAACTTTGTCCATCCAAAACGAACTTTGTACTTTGCTATGAAGTTCCACCAGGAATGAGTTTTTATGCAAAAACTGTCTATTTCAACTAAATTGATCCATCCAAAACGAACTTTGTACTTTGCTATGAAGTTCCACCAGGAATGAGTTTTCATGCAAAAACTGTCTATTTCAACTAAATTGATCCATCCAAAACGAACTTTGTACTTTGCTATGAAGTTCCACCAGGAATGAGTTTTTATGCAAAAACTGTCTATTTCAACTAACTTTGTCCATCCAAAACGAACTTTGTACTTTGCTATGAAGTTCCACCAGGAATGAGTTTTCATGCAAAAACTGTCTATTTCAACTAAATTGATCCATCCAAAACGAACTTTGTACTTTGCTATGAAGTTCCACCAGGAATGAGTTTTCATGCAAAAACTGTCTATTTCAACTAAATTGATCCATCCAAAACGAACTTTGTACTTTGCTATGAAGTTCCACCAGGAATGAGTTTTTATGCAAAAACTGTCTATTTCAACTAACTTTGTCCATCTAAAACGAACTTTGTACTTTGCTATGAAGTTCTACCAGGAATGAGTTTTCATGCAAAAACTGTCTATTTCAACTTAATTCGTCCATCTGATTCGAACTTTGTACTTTGCTATGAAGTTCCACCAGGAATGAGTTTTCATACAAAACCTGTCTATTTCAACTTAATTCGTCCATCCAAAACGAACTTTGTACTTTGCTATGAAGTTCCACCAGGAATGAGTTTTCATGCAAAAACTGTCTATTTCAACTAACTTTGTCCATCCAAAACGAACTTTGTACTTTGCTATGAAGTTCCACCAGGAATGAGTTTTCATGCAAAAACTGTCTATTTCAACTAACTTTGTCCATCCAAAACGAACTTTGTACTTTGCTATGAAGTTCCACCAGGAATGAGTTTTTATGCAAAAACTGTCTATTTCAACTAACTTTGTCCATCCAAAACGAACTTTGTACTTTGCTATGAAGTTCCACCAGGAATGAGTTTTTATGCAAAAACTGTCTATTTCAACTAACTTTGTCCATCCAAAACGAACTTTGTACTTTGCTATGAAGTTCCACCAGGAATGAGTTTTCATGCAAAAACTGTCTATTTCAACTAACTTTGTCCATCCAAAACGAACTTTGTACTTTGCTATGAAGTTCCACCAGGAATGAGTTTTCATGCAAAAACTGTCTATTTCAACTAAATTGATCCATCCAAAACGAACTTTGTACTTTGCTATGAAGTTCCACCAGGAATGAGTTTTCATGCAAAAACTGTCTATTTCAACTTAATTCGTCCATCTGATTCGAACTTTGTACTTTGCTATGAAGTTCCACCAGGAATGAGTTTTCATGCAAAAACTGTCTATTTCAACTTAATTCGTCCATCCAAAACGAACTTTGTACTTTGCTATGAAGTTCCACCAGGAATGAGTTTTAATGCAAAAACTGTCTATTTCAACTAAATTGATCCATCCAAAACGAACTTTGTACTTTGCTATGAAGTTCCACCAGGAATGAGTTTTCATGCAAAAACTGTCTTTTTCAACTAAATTGATCCATCCAAAACGAACTTTGTACTTTGCTATGAAGTTCCACCAGGAATGAGTTTTCATGCAAAAACTGTCTATTTCAACTAAATTGATCCATCCAAAACGAACTTTGTACTTTGCTATGAAGTTCCACCAGGAATGAGTTTTTATGCAAAAGCTGTCTATTTCAACTAACTTTGTCCATCCAAAACGAACTTTGTACTTTGCTATGAAGTTCCACCAGGAATGAGTTTTCATGCAAAAACTGTCTATTTCAACTAACTTTGTCCATCCAAAACGAACTTTGTACTTTGCTATGAAGTTCCACCAGGAATGAGTTTTCATGCAAAAACTGTCTATTTCAACTAAATTGATCCATCCAAAACGAACTTTGTACTTTGCTATGAAGTTCCACCAGGAATGAGTTTTTATGCAAAAACTGTCTATTTCAACTAACTTTGTCCATCCAAAACGAACTTTGTACTTTGCTATGAAGTTCCACCAGGAATGAGTTTTTATGCAAAAACTGTCTATTTCAACTAACTTTGTCCATCCAAAACGAACTTTGTACTTTGCTATGAAGTTCCACCAGGAATGAGTTTTCATGCAAAAACTGTCTATTTCAACTAACTTTGTCCATCCAAAACGAACTTTGTACTTTGCTATGAAGTTCCACCAGGAATGAGTTTTCATGCAAAAACTGTCTATTTCAACTAAATTGATCCATCCAAAACGAACTTTGTACTTTGCTATGAAGTTCCACCAGGAATGAGTTTTCATGCAAAAACTGTCTATTTCAACTAAATTGATCCATCCAAAACGAACTTTGTACTTTGCTATGAAGTTCCACCAGGAATGAGTTTTCATGCAAAAACTGTCTATTTCAACTAACTTTGTCCATCCAAAACGAACTTTGTACTTTGCTATGAAGTTCCACCAGGAATGAGTTTTCATGCAAAAACTGTCTATTTCAACTAACTTTGTCCATCCAAAACGAACTTTGTACTTTGCTATGAAGTTCCACCAGGAATGAGTTTTCATGCAAAAACTGTCTATTTCAACTAACTTTGTCCATCCAAAACGAACTTTGTACTTTGCTATGAAGTTCCACCAGGAATGAGTTTTCATGCAAAAACTGTCTATTTCAACTAAATTGATCCATCCAAAACGAACTTTGTACTTTGCTATGAAGTTCCACCAGGAATGAGTTTTCATGCAAAAACTGTCTATTTCAACTAAATTGATCCATCCAAAACGAACTTTGTACTTTGCTATGAAGTTCCACCAGGAATGAGTTTTCATGCAAAAACTGTCTATTTCAACTAACTTTGTCCATCCAAAACGAACTTTGTACTTTGCTATGAAGTTCCACCAGGAATGAGTTTTCATGCAAAAACTGTCTATTTCAACTAACTTTGTCCATCCAAAACGAACTTTGGACTTTGCTATGAAGTTCCACCAGGAATGAGTTTTCATGCAAAAACTGTCTATTTCAACTTAATTCGTCCATCCAAAACGAACTTTGTACTTTGCTATGAAGTTCCACCAGGAATGAGTTTTCATGCAAAAACTGTCTATTTCAACTAAATTGATCCATCCAAAACGAACTTTGTACTTTGCTATGAAGTTCCACCAGGAATGAGTTTTCATGCAAAAACTGTCTATTTCAACTAACTTTGTCCATCCAAAACGAACTTTGTACTTTGCTATGAAGTTCCACCAGGAATGAGTTTTCATGCAAAAACTGTCTATTTCAACTAACTTTGTCCATCCAAAACGAACTTTGTACTTTGCGATGAAGTTCCACCAGGAATGAGTTTTCATGCAAAAACTGTCTATTTCAACTAACTTTGTCCATCCAAAACGAACTTTGTACTTTGCTATGAAGTTCCACCAGGAATGAGTTTTTATGCAAAAACTGTCTATTTCAACTAACTTTGTCCATCCAAAACGAACTTTGTACTTTGCTATGAAGTTCCACCAGGAATGAGTTTTCATGCAAAAACTGTCTATTTCAACTAAATTGATCCATCCAAAACGAACTTTGTACTTTGCTATGAAGTTCCACCAGGAATGAGTTTTCATGCAAAAACTGTCTATTTCAACTAACTTTGTCCATCCAAAACGAACTTTGTACTTTGCTATGAAGTTCCACCAGGAATGAGTTTTCATGCAAAAACTGTCTATTTCAACTAACTTTGTCCATCCAAAACGAACTTTGTACTTTGCTATGAAGTTCCACCAGGAATGAGTTTTCATGCAAAAACTGTCTATTTCAACTAACTTTGTCCATCCAAAACAAACTTTGTACTTTGCTATGAAGTTCCACCAGGAATGAGTTTTCATGCAAAAACTGTCTATTTCAACTAACTTTGTCCATCCAAAACGAACTTTGTACTTTGCTATGAAGTTCCACCAGGAATGAGTTTTCATGCAAGAACTGTCTATTTCAACTAACTTTGTCCATCCAAAACGAACTTTGTACTTTGCTATGAAGTTCCACCAGGAATGAGTTTTCATGCAAAAACTGTCTTTTTTAACTAACTTTGTCCATCCAAAACGAACTTTGTACTTTGCTATGAAGTTCAACCAGGAATGAGTTTTCATGCAAAAACTGTCTATTTCAACTAACTTTGTCCATCCAAAACGAACTTTGTACTTTGCTATGAAGTTCCACCAGGAATGAGTTTTCATGCAAAAACTGTCTATTTCAACTAACTTTGTCCATCCAAAACGAACTTTGTACTTTGCTATGAAGTTCCACCAGGAATGAGTTTTCATGCAAAAACTGTCTATTTCAACTAAATTGATCCATCCAAAACGAACTTTGTACTTTGCTATGAAGTTCCACCAGGAATGAGTTTTCATGCAAAAACTGTCTATTTCAACTAACTTTGTCCATCCAAAACGAACTTTGTACTTTGCTATGAAGTTCCACCAGGAATGAGTTTTCATGCAAAAACTGTCTATTTCAACTAACTTTGTCCATCCAAAACGAACTTTGTACTTTGCTATGAAGTTCCACCAGGAATGAGTTTTCATGCAAAAACTGTCTATTTCAACTAACTTTGTCCATCCAAAACGAACTTTGTACTTTGCTATGAAGTTCCACCAGGAATGAGTTTTCATGCAAAAACTGTCTATTTCAACTAAATTGATCCATCCAAAACGAACTTTGTACTTTGCTATGAAGTTCCACCAGGAATGAGTTTTCATGCAAAAACTGTCTATTTCAACTAACTTTGTCCATCCAAAACGAACTTTGTACTTTGCTATGAAGTTCCACCAGGAATGAGTTTTCATGCAAAAACTGTCTATTTCAACTAACTTTGTCCATCCAAAACGAACTTTGTACTTTGCTATGAAGTTCCACCAGGAATGAGTTTTCATGCAAAAACTGTCTATTTCAACTAAATTGATCCATCCAAAACGAACTTTGTACTTTGCTATGAAGTTCCACCAGGAATGAGTTTTCATGCAAAAACTGTCTATTTCAACTAACTTTGTCCATCCAAAACGAACTTTGTACTTTGCGATGAAGTTCCACCAGGAATGAGTTTTCATGCAAAAACTGTCTATTTCAACTAACTTTGTCCATCCAAAACGAACTTTGTACTTTGCTATGAAGTTCCACCAGGAATGAGTTTTCATGCAAAAACTGTCTATTTCAACTAAATTGATCCATCCAAAACGAACTTTGTACTTTGCTATGAAGTTCCACCAGGAATGAGTTTTCATGCAAAAACTGTCTATTTCAACTAACTTTGTCCATCCAAAACGAACTTTGTACTTTGCTATGAAGTTCCACCAGGAATGAGTTTTCATGCAAAAACTGTCTATTTCAACTTAATTCATCCATCCAAAACGAACTTTGTACTTTGCTATGAAGTTCCACCAGGAATGAGTTTTCATGCAAAAACTGTCTATTTCAACTAAATTGATCCATCCAAAACGAACTTTGTACTTTGCTATGAAGTTCCACCAGGAATGAGTTTTCATGCAAAAACTGTCTATTTCAACTAACTTTGTCCATCCAAAACGAACTTTGTACTTTGCTATGAAGTTCCACCAGGAATGAGTTTTCATGCAAAAACTGTCTATTTCAACTAAATTGATCCATCCAAAACGAACTTTGTACTTTGCTATGAAGTTCCACCAGGAATGAGTTTTCATGCAAAAACTGTCTATTTCAACTAAATTGATCCATCCAAAACGAACTTTGTACTTTGCTATGAAGTTCCACCAGGAATGAGTTTTTCATGCAAAAACTGTCTATTTCAACTAACTTTGTCCATCCAAAACGAACTTTGTACTTTGCTATGAAGTTCCACCAGGAATGAGTTTTCATGCAAAAACTGTCTATTTCAACTAACTTTGTCCATCCAAAACGAACTTTGTACTTTGCTATGAAGTTCCACCAGGAATGAGTTTTCATGCAAAAACTGTCTATTTCAACTTAATTCGTCCATCCAAAACGAACTTTGTACTTTGCTATGAAGTTCCACCAGGAATGAGTTTTCATGCAAAAACTGTCTATTTCAACTAAATTGATCCATCCAAAACGAACTTTGTACTTTGCTATGAAGTTCCACCAGGAATGAGTTTTCATGCAAAAACTGTCTATTTCAACTAACTTTGTCCATCCAAAACGAACTTTGTACTTTGCTATGAAGTTCCACCAGGAATGAGTTTTCATGCAAAAACTGTCTATTTCAACTAACTTTGTCCATCCAAAACGAACTTTGTACTTTGCTATGAAGTTCCACCAGGAATGAGTTTTCATGCAAAAACTGTCTATTTCAACTAAATTGATCCATCCAAAACGAACTTTGTACTTTGCTATGAAGTTCCACCAGGAATGAGTTTTCATGCAAAAACTGTCTATTTCAACTAACTTTGTCCATCCAAAACGAACTTTGTACTTTGCTATGAAGTTCCACCAGGAATGAGTTTTCATGCAAAAACTGTCTATTTCAACTTAATTCGTCCATCCAAAACGAACTTTGTACTTTGCTATGAAGTTCCACCAGGAATGAGTTTTCATGCAAAAACTGTCTATTTCAACTGAATTGATCCATCCAAAACGAACTTTGTACTTTGCTATGAAGTTCCACCAGGAATGAGTTTTCATGCAAAAACTGTCTATTTCAACTAACTTTGTCCATCCAAAACGAACTTTGTACTTTGCTATGAAGTTCCACCAGGAATGAGTTTTCATGCAAAAACTGTCTATTTCAACTAACTTTGTCCATCCAAAACGAACTTTGTACTTTGCTATGAAGTTCCACCAGGAATGAGTTTTCATGCAAAAACTGTCTATTTCAACTTAATTCGTCCATCCAAAACGAACTTTGTACTTTGCTATGAAGTTCCACCAGGAATGAGTTTTCATGCAAAAACTGTCTATTTCAACTGAATTGATCCATCCAAAACGAACTTTGTACTTTGCTATGAAGTTCCACCAGGAATGAGTTTTCATGCAAAAACTGTCTATTTCAACTAACTTTGTCCATCCAAAACGAACTTTGTACTTTGCTATGAAGTTCCACCAGGAATGAGTTTTCATGCAAAAACTGTCTATTTCAACTAACTTTGTCCATCCAAAACGAACTTTGTACTTTGCTATGAAGTTCCACCAGGAATGAGTTTTCATGCAAAAACTGTCTATGTCAACTTAATTCGTCCATCCAAAACGAACTTTGTACTTTGCTATGAAGTTCCACCAGGAATGAGTTTTCATGCAAAAACTGTCTATTTCAACTAACTTTGTCCATCCAAAACGAACTTTGTACTTTGCTATGAAGTTCCACCAGGAATGAGTTTTCATGCAAAAACTGTCTATTTCAACTAACTTTGTCCATCCAAAACGAACTTTGTACTTTGCTATGAAGTTCCACCAGGAATGAGTTTTCATGCAAAAACTGTCTATTTCAACTAACTTTGTCCATCCAAAACGAACTTTGTACTTTGCTATGAAGTTCCACCAGGAATGA
Source organism: Anopheles moucheti (assembly GCF_943734755.1). Taxonomy (NCBI): domain Eukaryota; kingdom Metazoa; phylum Arthropoda; class Insecta; order Diptera; family Culicidae; genus Anopheles; species Anopheles moucheti. Next base: position 74,000 of record NW_026453748.1, read on the forward strand.
GTTTTCATGCAAAAACTGTCTATTTCAACTAACTTTGTCCATCCAAAACGAACTTTGTACTTTGCTATGAAGTTCCACCAGGAATGAGTTTTTATGCAAAAACTGTCTATTTCAACTAACTTTGTCCATCCAAAACGAACTTTGTACTTTGCTATGAAGTTCCACCAGGAATGAGTTTTCATGCAAAAACTGTCTATGTCAACTTAATTCGTCCATCCAAAACGAACTTTGTACTTTGCTATGAAGTTCCACCAGGAATGAGTTTTCATGCAAAAACTGTCTATTTCAACTAACTTTGTCCATCCAAAACGAACTTTGTACTTTGCTATGAAGTTCCACCAGGAATGAGTTTTCATGCAAAAACTGTCTATTTCAACTAACTTTGTCCATCCAAAACGAACTTTGTACTTTGCTATGAAGTTCCACCAGGAATGAGTTTTTATGCAAAAACTGTCTATTTCAACTAACTTTGTCCATCCAAAACGAACTTTGTACTTTGCTATGAAGTTCCACCAGGAATGAGTTTTCATGCAAAAACTGTCTATTTCAACTAACTTTGTCCATCCAAAACGAACTTTGTACTTTGCTATGAAGTTCCACCAGGAATGAGTTTTCATGCAAAAACTGTCTATTTCAACTAACTTTGTCCATCCAAAACGAACTTTGTACTTTGCTATGAAGTTCCACCAGGAATGAGTTTTCATGCAAAAACTGTCTATTTCAACTAACTTTGTCCATCCAAAACGAACTTTGTACTTTGCTATGAAGTTCCACCAGGAATGAGTTTTCATGCAAAAACTGTCTATTTCAACTAACTTTGTCCATCCAAAACGAACTTTGTACTTTGCTATGAAGTTCCACCAGGAATGAGTTTTCATGCAAAAACTGTCTATTTCAACTAACTTTGTCCATCCAAAACGAACTTTGTACTTTGCTATGAAGTTCCACCAGGAATGAGTTTTTATGCAAAAACTGTCTATTTCAACTTAATTCGTCCATCCAAAACGAACTTTGTACTTTGCTATGAAGTTCCACCAGGAATGAGTTTTCATGCAAAAACTGTCTATTTCAACTTAATTCGTCCATCCAAAACGAACTTTGTACTTTGCTATGAAGTTCCACCAGGAATGAGTTTTCATGCAAAAACTGTCTATTTCAACTTAATTCGTCCATCCAAAACGAACTTTGTACTTTGCTATGAAGTTCCACCAGGAATGAGTTTTCATGCAAAAACTGTCTATTTCAACTAACTTTGTCCATCCAAAACGAACTTTGTACTTTGCTATGAAGTTCCACCAGGAATGAGTTTTCATGCAAAAACTGTCTATTTCAACTAACTTTGTCCATCCAAAACGAACTTTGTACTTTGCTATGAAGTTCCACCAGGAATGAGTTTTCATGCAAAAACTGTCTATTTCAACTTAATTCGTCCATCCAAAACGAACTTTGTACTTTGCTATGAAGTTCCACCAGGAATGAGTTTTCATGCAAAAACTGTCTATTTCAACTAACTTTGTCCATCCAAAACGAACTTTGTACTTTGCTCTGAAGTTCCACCAGGAATGAGTTTTCATGCAAAAACTGTCTATTTCAACTTAATTCGTCCATCCAAAACGAACTTTGTACTTTGCTATGAAGTTCCACCAGGAATGAGTTTTCATGCAAAAACTGTCTATTTCAACTTAATTCGTCCATCCAAAACGAACTTTGTACTTTGCTATGAAGTTCCACCAGGAATGAGTTTTCATGCAAAAACTGTCTATTTCAACTAACTTTGTCCATCCAAAACGAACTTTGTACTTTGCTATGAAGTTCCACCAGGAATGAGTTTTCATGCAAAAACTGTCTATTTCAACTAACTTTGTCCATCCAAAACGAACTTTGTACTTTGCGATGAAGTTCCACCAGGAATGAGTTTTCATGCAAAAACTGTCTATTTCAACTAACTTTGTCCATCCAAAACGAACTTTGTACTTTGCTATGAAGTTCCACCAGGAATGAGTTTTCATGCAAAAACTGTCTATTTCAACTAACTTTGTCCATCCAAAACGAACTTTGTACTTTGCTATGAAGTTCCACCAGGAATGAGTTTTCATGCAAAAACTGTCTATTTCAACTAACTTTGTCCATCCAAAACGAACTTTGTACTTTGCTATGAAGTTCCACCAGGAATGAGTTTTCATGCAAAAACTGTCTATGTCAACTTAATTCGTCCATCCAAAACGAACTTTGTACTTTGCTATGAAGTTCCACCAGGAATGAGTTTTCATGCAAAAACTGTCTATTTCAACTAACTTTGTCCATCCAAAACGAACTTTGTACTTTGCTATGAAGTTCCACCAGGAATGAGTTTTCATGCAAAAACTGTCTATTTCAACTAACTTTGTCCATCCAAAACGAACTTTGTACTTTGCTATGAAGTTCCACCAGGAATGAGTTTTTATGCAAAAACTGTCTATTTCAACTAACTTTGTCCATCCAAAACGAACTTTGTACTTTGCTATGAAGTTCCACCAGGAATGAGTTTTCATGCAAAAACTGTCTATTTCAACTAACTTTGTCCATCCAAAACGAACTTTGTACTTTGCTATGAAGTTCCACCAGGAATGAGTTTTCATGCAAAAACTGTCTATTTCAACTAACTTTGTCCATCCAAAACGAACTTTGTACTTTGCTATGAAGTTCCACCAGGAATGAGTTTTCATGCAAAAACTGTCTATTTCAACTAACTTTGTCCATCCAAAACGAACTTTGTTCTTTGCTATGAAGTTCCACCAGGAATGAGTTTTCATGCAAGAACTGTCTATTTCAACTAACTTTGTCCATCCAAAACGAACTTTGTTCTTTGCTATGAAGTTCCACCAGGAATGAGTTTTCATGCAAGAACTGTCTATTTCAACTAACTTTGTCCATCCGATACGAACTTTGTACTTTGCTATGAAGTTCTACCAGGAATGAGTTTTCATGCAAAAACTGTCTATTTCAACTAAATTGATCCATCCAAAACGAACTTTGTACTTTGCTATGAAGTTCTACCAGGAATGAGTTTTCATGCAAAAACTGTCTATTTCAACTAACTTTGTCCTTCCAAAACGAACTTTGTACTTTGCTATGAAGTTCCACCAGGAATGAGTTTTCATGCAAAAACTGTCTATTTCAACTAATTTTGTCCATCCAAAACGAACTTTGTACTTTGCTATGAAGTTCCACCAGGAATGAGTTTTTAATGCAAGAACTGTCTATTTCAACTAACTTTGTCCATCCAAAACGAACTTTGTACTTTGCTATGAAGTTCCACCAGGAATGAGTTTTCATGCAAGAACTGTCTATTTCAACTAACTTTGTCCATCCAAAACGAACTTTGTACTTTGCTATGAAGTTCCACCAGGAATGAGTTTTTATGCAAGAACTGTCTATTTCAACTAACTTTGTCCATCCAAAACGAACTTTGTACTTTGCTATGAAGTTCCACCAGGAATGAGTTTTCATGCAAAAACTGTCTATTTCAACTAACTTTGTCCATCCAAAACGAACTTTGTTCTTTGCTATGAAGTTCCACCAGGAATGAGTTTTCATGCAAAAACTGTCTATTTCAACTAAATTGATCCATCCAAAACGAACTTTGTTCTTTGCTATGAAGTTCCACCAGGAATGAGTTTTCATGCAAAAACTGTCTATTTCAACTAACTTTGTCCATCCAAAACGAACTTTGTACTTTGCTATGAAGTTCCACCAGGAATGAGTTTTCATGCAAAAACTGTCTATTTTAACTAAATTGATCCATCCAAAACGAACTTTGTACTTTGCTATGAAGTTCCACCAGGAATGAGTTTTCATGCAAAAACTGTCTATTTCAACTAAATTGATCCATCCAAAACGAACTTTGTTCTTTGCTATGAAGTTCCACCAGGAATGAGTTTTCATGCAAAAACTGTCTATTTCAACTTAATTCGTCCATCCGATACGAACTTTGTACTTTGCTATGAAGTTCTACCAGGAATGAGTTTTCATGCAAAAACTGTCTATTTCAACTAAATTGATCCATCCAAAACGAACTTTGTACTTTGCTATGAAGTTCTACCAGGAATGAGTTTTCATGCAAAAACTGTCTATTTCAACTAACTTTGTCCATCCAAAACGAACTTTGTACTTTGCTATGAAGTTCCACCAGGAATGAGTTTTCATGCAAAAACTGTCTATTTCAACTAACTTTGTCCATCCAAAACGAACTTTGTACTTTGCTATGAAGTTCCACCAGGAATGAGTTTTCATGCAAGAACAGTCTATTTCAACTAAATTGGTGCATCCGATACGAACTTTGTACTTTGCTATGAAGTTCCACCAGGAATGAGTTTTCATGCAAGAACTGTCTATTTCAACTAAATTGGTGCATCCGATACGAACTTTGTTCTTTGCTATGAAGTTCCACCAGGAATGAGTTTTCATGCAAAAACTGTCTATTTCAACTAAATTGATCCATCCAAAACGAACTTTGTACTTTGCTATGAAGTTCTACCAGGAATGAGTTTTCATGCAAAAACTGTCTATTTCAACTAAATTGATCCATCCAAAACGAACTTTGTACTTTGCTATGAAGTTCCACCAGGAATGAGTTTTCATGCAAAAACTGTCTATTTCAACTAACTTTGTCCTTCCAAAACGAACTTTGTACTTTGCTATGAAGTTCTACCAGGAATGAGTTTTCATGCAAGAACTGTCTATTTCAACTAACTTTGTCCATCCAAAACGAACTTTGTACTTTGCTATGAAGTTCCACCAGGAATGAGTTTTCATGCAAAAACTGTCTATTTCAACTAACTTTGTCCTTCCAAAACGAACTTTGTACTTTGCTATGAAGTTCCACCAGGAATGAGTTTTCATGCAAAAACTGTCTATTTCAACTAACTTTGTCCATCCAAAACGAACTTTGTACTTTGCTATGAAGTTCCACCAGGAATGAGTTTTCATGCAAAAACTGTCTATTTCAACTAAATTGATCCATCCAAAACGAACTTTGTACTTTGCTATGAAGTTCCACCAGGAATGAGTTTTCATGCAAGAACTGTCTATTTCAACTAAATTGATCCATCCAAAACGAACTTTGTACTTTGCTATGAAGTTCTACCAGGAATGAGTTTTCATGCAAGAACTGTCTATTTCAACTAACTTTGTCCATCCAAAACGAACTTTGTACTTTGCTATGAAGTTCCACCAGGAATGAGTTTTCATGCAAAAACTGTCTATTTCAACTAAATTGGTGCATCCGATACGAACTTTGTTCTTTGCTATGAAGTTCCACCAGGAATGAGTTTTCATGCAAAAACTGTCTATTTCAACTAAATTGATCCATCCAAAACGAACTTTGTACTTTGCTATGAAGTTCTACCAGGAATGAGTTTTCATGCAAAAACTGTCTATTTCAACTAACTTTGTCCATCCAAAACGAACTTTGTACTTTGTTATGAAGTTCCACCAGGAATGAGTTTTCATGGAAAAACTGTCTATTTCAACTAACTTTGTCCTTCCAAAACGAACTTTGTACTTTGCTATGAAGTTCCACCAGGAATGAGTTTTCATGCAAAAACTGTCTATTTCAACTAAATTGATCCATCCAAAACGAACTTTGTTCTTTGCTATGAAGTTCCACCAGGAATGAGTTTTTATGCAAGAACTGTCTATTTCAACTAACTTTGTCCATCCAAAACGAACTTTGTACTTTGCTATGAAGTTCCACCAGGAATGAGTTTTCATGCAAAAACTGTCTATTTCAACTAAATTGGTGCATCCGATACGAACTTTGTTCTTTGCTATGAAGTTCCACCAGGAATGAGTTTTTATGCAAGAACTGTCTATTTCAACTAACTTTGTCCATCCAAAACGAACTTTGTACTTTGCTATGAAGTTCCACCAGGAATGAGTTTTCATGCAAAAACTGTCTATTTCAACTAACTTTGTCCATCCAAAACGAACTTTGTACTTTGCTATGAAGTTCTACCAGGAATGAGTTTTCATGCAAAAACTGTCTATTTCAACTAACTTTGTCCTTCCAAAACGAACTTTGTACTTTGCTATGAAGTTCCACCAGGAATGAGTTTTCATGCAAAAACTGTCTATTTCAACTTAATTGGTGCATCCGATACGAACTTTGTTCTTTGCTATGAAGTTCCACCAGGAATGAGTTTTTATGCAAGAACTGTCTATTTCAACTAAATTGATCCATCCAAAACGAACTTTGTACTTTGCTATGAAGTTCCACCAGGAATGAGTTTTCATGCAAGAACTGTCTATTTCAACTAACTTTGTCCATCCAAAACGAACTTTGTACTTTGCTATGAAGTTCCACCAGGAATGAGTTTTTATGCAAAAACTGTCTATTTCAACTAACTTTGTCCATCCAAAACGAACTTTGTACTTTGCTATGAAGTTCCACCAGGAATGAGTTTTTATGCAAAAACTGTCTATTTCAACTAACTTTGTCCATCCAAAACGAACTTTGTACTTTGCTATGAAGTTCCACCAGGAATGAGTTTTCATGCAAAAACTGTCTATTTCAACTAACTTTGTCCATCCAAAACGAACTTTGTACTTTGCTATGAAGTTCCACCAGGAATGAGTTTTCATGCAAAAACTGTCTATTTCAACTAACTTTGTCCATCCAAAACGAACTTTGTACTTTGCTATGAAGTTCCACCAGGAATGAGTTTTCATGCAAAAACTGTCTATTTCAACTAAATTGATCCATCCAAAACGAACTTTGTTCTTTGCTATGAAGTTCCACCAGGAATGAGTTTTCATGAAAAAATTGTCTATTTCAACTTAATTCGTCCATCCGATACGAACTTTGTACTTTGCTATGAAGTTCTACCAGGAATGAGTTTTCATGCAAGAACTGTCTATTTCAACTAAATTGATCCATCCAAAACGAACTTTGTACTTTGCTATGAAGTTCCACCAGGAATGAGTTTTTATGCAAAAACTGTCTATTTCAACTAACTTTGTCCATCCAAAACGAACTTTGTACTTTGCTATGAAGTTCCACCAGGAATGAGTTTTCATGCAAAAACTGTCTATTTCAACTAACTTTGTCCATCCAAAACGAACTTTGTACTTTGCTATGAAGTTCCACCAGGAATGAGTTTTCATGCAAAAACTGTCTATTTCAACTAACTTTGTCCATCCAAAACGAACTTTGTACTTTGCTATGAAGTTCCACCAGGAATGAGTTTTCATGCAAAAACTGTCTATTTCAACTAACTTTGTCCATCCAAAACGAACTTTGTACTTTGCTATGAAGTTCCACCAGGAATGAGTTTTCATGCAAAAACTGTCTATTTTAACTAAATTGATCCATCCAAAACGAACTTTGTTCTTTGCTATGAAGTTCCACCAGGAATGAGTTTTCATGCAAAAACTGTCTATTTCAACTTAATTCGTCCATCCGATACGAACTTTGTACTTTGCTATGAAGTTCTACCAGGAATGAGTTTTCATGCAAAAACTGTCTATTTCAACTAACTTTGTCCATCCAAAACGAACTTTGTACTTTGCTATGAAGTTCCACCAGGAATGAGTTTTCATGCAAAAACTGTCTATTTCAACTAAATTGATCCATCCAAAACGAACTTTGTACTTTGCTATGAAGTTCCACCAGGAATGAGTTTTCATGCAAAAACTGTCTATTTCAACTAACTTTGTCCATCCAAAACGAACTTTGTACTTTGCTATGAAGTTCCACCAGGAATGAGTTTTCATGCAAAAACTGTCTATTTCAACTAACTTTGTCCATCCAAAACGAACTTTGTACTTTGCTATGAAGTTCCACCAGGAATGAGTTTTCATGCAAAAACTGTCTATTTCAACTAAATTGATCCATCCAAAACGAACTTTGTACTTTGCTATGAAGTTCCACCAGGAATGAGTTTTCATGCAAAAACTGTCTATTTTAACTAAATTGATCCATCCAAAACGAACTTTGTTCTTTGCTATGAAGTACTACCAGGAATGAGTTTTCATGCAAAAACTGTCTATTTCAACTTAATTCGTCCATCCGATACGAACTTTGTACTTTGCTATGAAGTTCTACCAGGAATGAGTTTTCATGCAAGAACTGTCTATTTCAACTAACTTTGTCCATCCAAAACGAACTTTGTACTTTGCTATGAAGTTCCACCAGGAATGAGTTTTCATGCAAGAACTGTCTATTTTAACTAAATTGATCCATCCAAAACGAACTTTGTACTTTGCTATGAAGTTCCACCAGGAATGAGTTTTCATGCAAAAACTGTCTATTTCAACTAATTTTGTCCATCCAAAACGAACTTTGTACTTTGCTATGAAGTTCCACCAGGAATGAGTTTTCATGCAAAAACTGGCTATTTCAACTAACTTTGTCCATCCAAAACGAACTTTGTACTTTGCTATGAAGTTCCACCAGGAATGAGTTTTCATGCAAAAACTGTCTATTTTAACTAAATTGATCCATCCAAAACGAACTTTGTACTTTGCTATGAAGTTCCACCAGGAATGAGTTTTCATGCAAAAACTGTCTATTTCAACTAAATTGATCCATCCAAAACGAACTTTGTTCTTTGCTATGAAGTTCCACCAGGAATGAGTTTTCATGCAAAAACTGTCTATTTCAACTAAATTGATCCATCCAAAACGAACTTTGTTCTTTGCTATGAAGTACTACCAGGAATGAGTTTTCATGCAAAAACTGTCTATTTCAACTTAATTCGTCCATCCGATACGAACTTTGTACTTTGCTATGAAGTTCTACCAGGAATGAGTTTTCATGCAAGAACTGTCTATTTCAACTAACTTTGTCCATCCAAAACGAACTTTGTACTTTGCTATGAAGTTCCACCAGGAATGAGTTTTCATGCAAAAACTGTCTATTTCAACTAATTTTGTCCATCCAAAACGAACTTTGTACTTTGCTATGAAGTTCCACCAGGAATGAGTTTTCATGCAAAAACTGTCTATTTCAACTAAATTGATCCATCGAAAACGAACTTTGTACTTTGCTATGAAGTTCCACCAGGAATGAGTTTTCATGCAAAAACTGTCTATTTCAACTAAATTGATCCATCCAAAACGAACTTTGTTCTTTGCTATGAAGTTCTACCAGGAATGAGTTTTCATGCAAAAACTGTCTATTTCAACTAATTTTGTCCATCCAAAACGAACTTTGTACTTTGCTATGAAGTTCCACCAGGAATGAGTTTTCATGCAAAAACTGTCTATTTCAACTAATTTTGTCCATCCAAAACGAACTTTGTACTTTGCTATGAAGTTCCACCAGGAATGAGTTTTCATGCAAAAACTGGCTATTTCAACTAACTTTGTCCATCCAAAACGAACTTTGTACTTTGCTATGAAGTTCCACCAGGAATGAGTTTTCATGCAAAAACTGTCTATTTTAACTAAATTGATCCATCCAAAACGAACTTTGTACTTTGCTATGAAGTTCCACCAGGAATGAGTTTTCATGCAAAAACTGTCTATTTCAACTAAATTGATCCATCCAAAACGAACTTTGTTCTTTGCTATGAAGTTCCACCAGGAATGAGTTTTCATGCAAAAACTGTCTATTTCAACTTAATTCGTCCATCCGATACGAACTTTGTACTTTGCTATGAAGTTCTACCAGGAATGAGTTTTCATGCAAGAACTGTCTATTTCAACTAAATTGATCCATCCAAAACGAACTTTGTACTTTGCTATGAAGTTCCACCAGGAATGAGTTTTCATGCAAAAACTGTCTATTTCAACTAATTTTGTCCATCCAAAACGAACTTTGTACTTTGCTATGAAGTTCCACCAGGAATGAGTTTTCATGCAAAAACTGTCTATTTCAACTAAATTGATCCATCCAAAACGAACTTTGTACTTTGCTATGAAGTTCCACCAGGAATGAGTTTTCATGCAAAAACTGTCTATTTCAACTAATTTTGTCCATCCAAAACGAACTTTGTACTTTGCTATGAAGTTCCACCAGGAATGAGTTTTCATGCAAAAACTGTCTATTTCAACTAATTTTGTCCATCCAAAACGAACTTTGTACTTTGCTATGAAGTTCCACCAGGAATGAGTTTTCATGCAAAAACTGTCTATTTCAACTAAATTGATCCATCCAAAACGAACTTTGTACTTTGCTATGAAGTTCCACCAGGAATGAGTTTTCATGCAAAAACTGTCTTTTTTAACTAATTTTGTCCATCCAAAACGAACTTTGTACTTTGCTATGAAGTTCCACCAGGAATGAGTTTTCATGCAAAAACTGTCTATTTCAACTAAATTGATCCATCCAAAACGAACTTTGTTCTTTGCTATGAAGTTCCACCAGGAATGAGTTTTCATTCAAAAACTGTCTATTTCAACTTAATTCGTCCATCCGATACGAACTTTGTACTTTGCTATGAAGTTCTACCAGGAATGAGTTTTCATGCAAAAACTGTCTATTTCAACTAATTTTGTCCATCCAAAACGAACTTTGTACTTTGCTATGAAGTTCCACCAGGAATGAGTTTTCATGCAAAAACTGTCTATTTTAACTAAATTGATCCATCCAAAACGAACTTTGTACTTTGCTATGAAGTTCCACCAGGAATGAGTTTTCATGCAAAAACTGTCTATTTCAACTAAATTGATCCATCCAAAACGAACTTTGTTCTTTGCTATGAAGTTCCACCAGGAATGAGTTTTCATGCAAAAACTGTCTATTTCAACTAAATTGATCCATCCAAAACGAACTTTGTACTTTGCTATGAAGTTCCACCAGGAATGAGTTTTCATGCAAAAACTGTCTATTTCAACTAATTTTGTCCATCCAAAACGAACTTTGTACTTTGCTATGAAGTTCCACCAGGAATGAGTTTTCATGCAAAAACTGTCTATTTCAACTAAATTGATCCATCCAAAACGAACTTTGTACTTTGCTATGAAGTTCCACCAGGAATGAGTTTTCATGCAAAAACTGTCTATTTCAACTTAATTCGTCCATCCAAAACGAACTTTGTACTTTGCTATGAAGTTCCACCAGGAATGAGTTTTCATGCAAAAACTGTCTATTTCAACTAATTTTGTCCATCCAAAACGAACTTTGTACTTTGCTATGAAGTTCCACCAGGAATGAGTTTTCATGCAAAAACTGTCTATTTCAACTTAATTCGTCCATCCGATTCGAACTTTGTACTTTGCTATGAAGTTCCACCAGGAATGAGTTTTCATGCAAAAACTGTCTATTTCAACTTAATTCGTCCATCCAAAACGAACTTTGTACTTTGCTATGAAGTTCCACCAGGAATGAGTTTTCATGCAAAAACTGTCTATTTCAACTAACTTTGTCCATCCAAAACGAACTTTGTACTTTGCTATGAAGTTCCACCAGGAATGAGTTTTCATGCAAAAACTGTCTATTTCAACTAACTTTGTCCATCCAAAACGAACTTTGTACTTTGCTATGAAGTTCCACCAGGAATGAGTTTTCATGCAAAAACTGTCTATTTCAACTAAATTGATCCATCAAAAACGAACTTTGTACTTTGCTATGAAGTTCCACCAGGAATGAGTTTTCATGCAAAAACTGTCTATTTCAACTTAATTCGTCCATCCAAAACGAACTTTGTACTTTGCTATGAAGTTCCACCAGGAATGAGTTTTCATGCAAAAACTGTCTATTTCAACTAACTTTGTCCATCCGATACGAACTTTGTACTTTGCTATGAAGTTCTACCAGGAATGAGTTTTCATGCAAGAACTGTCTATTTCAACTAATTTTGTCCATCCAAAACGAACTTTGTACTTTGCTATGAAGTTCCACCAGGAATGAGTTTTCATGCAAAAACTGTCTATTTCAACTAACTTTGTCCATCCAAAACGAACTTTGTACTTTGCTATGAAGTTCCACCAGGAATGAGTTTTCATGCAAAAACTGTCTATTTCAACTAATTTTGTCCATCCAAAACGAACTTTGTACTTTGCTATGAAGTTCCACCAGGAATGAGTTTTCATGCAAAAACTGTCTATTTCAACTAACTTTGTCCATCCAAAACGAACTTTGTACTTTGCTATGAAGTTCCACCAGGAATGAGTTTTCATGCAAAAACTGTCTATTTCAACTAACTTTGTCCATCCAAAACGAACTTTGTACTTTGCTATGAAGTTCCACCAGGAATGAGTTTTCATGCAAAAACTGTCTATTTCAACTAACTTTGTCCATCCAAAACGAACTTTGTACTTTGCTATGAAGTTCCACCAGGAATGAGTTTTCATGCAAAAACTGTCTATTTCAACTAAATTGATCCATCCAAAACGAACTTTGTACTTTGCTATGAAGTTCCACCAGGAATGAGTTTTCATGCAAAAACTGTCTATTTCAACTTAATTCGTCCATCCAAAACGAACTTTGTACTTTGCTATGAAGTTCCACCAGGAATGAGTTTTCATGCAAAAACTGTCTATTTCAACTAACTTTGTCCATCCAAAACGAACTTTGTACTTTGCTATGAAGTTCCACCAGGAATGAGTTTTCATGCAAAAACTGTCTATTTCAACTAACTTTGTCCATCCAAAACGAATTTTGTACTTTGCTATGAAGTTCCACCAGGAATGAGTTTTCATGCAAAAACTGTCTATTTCAACTAAATTGATCCATCCAAAACGAACTTTGTACTTTGCTATGAAGTTCTACCAGGAATGAGTTTTCATGCAAGAACTGTCTATTTCAACTAACTTTGTCCATCCAAAACGAACTTTGTACTTTGCTATGAAGTTCCACCAGGAATGAGTTTTCATGCAAAAACTGTCTATTTCAACTAAATTGATCCATCCAAAACGAACTTTGTACTTTGCTATGAAGTTCCACCAGGAATGAGTTTTCATGCAAAAACTGTCTATTTCAACTAACTTTGTCCATCCAAAACGAACTTTGTACTTTGCTATGAAGTTCCACCAGGAATGAGTTTTCATGCAAAAACTGTCTATTTCAACTAACTTTGTCCATCCAAAACGAACTTTGTACTTTGCTATGAAGTTCCACCAGGAATGAGTTTTCATGCAAAAATTATCTATTTCAACTAACTTTGTCCATCCAAAACGAACTTTGTTCTTTGCTATGAAGTTCCACCAGGAATGAGTTTTCATGCAAAAACTGTCTATTTCAACTTAATTCGTCCATCCGATACGAACTTTGTACTTTGCTATGAAGTTCTACCAGGAATGAGTTTTCATGCAAGAACTGTCTATTTCAACTAACTTTGTCCATCCAAAACGAACTTTGTACTTTGCTATGAAGTTCCACCAGGAATGAGTTTTCATGCAAAAACTGTCTATTTCAACTAACTTTGTCCATCCAAAACTAACTTTGTACTTTGCTATGAAGTTCCACCAGGAATGAGTTTTCATGCAAAAACTGTCTATTTCAACTAATTTTGTCCATCCAAAACGAACTTTGTACTTTGCTATGAAGTTCCACCAGGAATGAGTTTTCATGCAAAAACTGTCTATTTCAACTAACTTTGTCCATCCAAAACGAACTTTGTACTTTGCTATGAAGTTCCACCAGGAATGAGTTTTCATGCAAGAACTGTCTATTTCAACTAAATTGATCCATCCAAAACGAACTTTGTACTTTGCTATGAAGTTCCACCAGGAATGAGTTTTCATGCAAAAACTGTCTATTTCAACTAATTTTGTCCATCCAAAACGAACTTTGTACTTTGCTATGAAGTTCCACCAGGAATGAGTTTTCATGCAAAAACTGTCTATTTCAACTAACTTTGTCCATCCAAAACGAACTTTGTACTTTGCTATGAAGTTCCACCAGGAATGAGTTTTCATGCAAAAACTGTCTATTTCAACTAACTTTGTCCATCCAAAACGAACTTTGTACTTTGCTATGAAGTTCCACCAGGAATGAGTTTTCATGCAAAAACTGTCTATTTCAACTAACTTTGTCCATCCAAAACGAACTTTGTTCTTTGCTATGAAGTTCCACCAGGAATGAGTTTTCATGCAAAAACTGTCTATTTCAACTAACTTTGTCCATCCAAAACTAACTTTGTACTTTGCTATGAAGTTCCACCAGGAATGAGTTTTCATGCAAAAACTGTCTATTTCAACTAAATTGATCCATCCAAAACGAACTTTGTACTTTGCTATGAAGTTCCACCAGGAATGAGTTTTCATGCAAAAACTGTCTATTTCAACTAACTTTGTCCATCCAAAACGAACTTTGTACTTTGCTATGAAGTTCCACCAGGAATGAGTTTTCATGCAAGAACTGTCTATTTCAACTAAATTGATCCATCCAAAACGAACTTTGTACTTTGCTATGAAGTTCCACCAGGAATGAGTTTTCATGCAAAAACTGTCTATTTCAACTAATTTTGTCCATCCAAAACGAACTTTGTACTTTGCTATGAAGTTCCACCAGGAATGAGTTTTCATGCAAAAACTGTCTATTTCAACTAACTTTGTCCATCCAAAACGAACTTTGTACTTTGCTATGAAGTTCCACCAGGAATGAGTTTTCATGCAAAAACTGTCTATTTCAACTTAATTCGTCCATCCGATACGAACTTTGTACTTTGCTATGAAGTTCTACCAGGAATGAGTTTTCATGCAAGAACTGTCTATTTCAACTAACTTTGTCCATCCAAAACGAACTTTGTACTTTGCTATGAAGTTCCACCAGGAATGAGTTTTCATGCAAAAACTGTCTATTTCAACTAACTTTGTCCATCCAAAACTAACTTTGTACTTTGCTATGAAGTTCCACCAGGAATGAGTTTTCATACAAAAACTGTCTTTTTCAACTTAATTCGTCCATCCAAAACGAACTTTGTACTTTGCTATGAAGTTCCACCAGGAATGAGTTTTCATGCAAAAACTGTCTATTTCAACTAACTTTGTCCATCCAAAACGAACTTTGTACTTTGCTATGAAGTTCCACCAGGAATGAGTTTTCATGCAAAAACTGTCTATTTCAACTAACTTTGTCCATCCAAAACGAACTTTGTACTTTGCTATGAAGTTCCACCAGGAATGAGTTTTCATGCAAAAACTGTCTATTTCAACTTAATTGATCCATCCAAAACGAACTTTGTACTTTGCTATGAAGTTCCACCAGGAATGAGTTTTCATTCAAAAACTGTCTATTTCAACTAAATTGATCCATCCAAAACGAACTTTGTACTTTGCTATGAAGTTCCACCAGGAATGAGTTTTCATGCAAAAATTATCCATTTCAACTAACTTTGTCCATCCAAAACGAACTTTGTACTTTGCTATGAAGTTCCACCAGGAATGAGTTTTCATGCAAAAACTGTCTATTTCAACTAACTTTGTCCATCCTAAACGAACTTTGTACTTTGCTATGAAGTTCCACCAGGAATGAGTTTTCATGCAAAAACTGTCTATTTCAACTTAATTCGTCCATCCAAAACGAACTTTGTACTTTGCTATGAAGTTCCACCAGGAATGAGTTTTCATGCAAAAACTGTCTATTTCAACTAAATTGATCCATCCAAAACGAACTTTGTACTTTGCTATGAAGTTCCACCAGGAATGAGTTTTCATGCTAAAACTGTCTATTTCAACTTAATTCGTCCATCCAAAACGAACTTTGTACTTTGCTATGAAGTTCCACCAGGAATGAGTTTTCATGCAAAAACTGTCTATTTCAACTAAATTGATCCATCCAAAACGAACTTTGTACTTTGCTATGAAGTTCCACCAGGAATGAGTTTTTATGCAAAAACTGTCTATTCCAACTTAATTCGTCCATCCAAAACGAACTTTGTACTTTGCTATGAAGTTCCACCAGGAATGAGTTTTCATGCAAAAATTGTCTATTTCAACTAACTTTGTCCATCCAAAACGAACTTTGTACTTTGCTATGAAGTTCCACCAGGAATGAGTTTTCATGCAAAAACTGTCTATTTCAACTAAATTGATCCATCCAAAACGAACTTTGTACTTTGCTATGAAGTTCCACCAGGAATGAGTTTTCATGCAAAAACTGTCTATTTCAACTAACTTTGTCCATCCAAAACGAACTTTGTACTTTGCTATGAAGTTCCACCAGGAATGAGTTTTCATGCAAAAACTGTCTATTTCAACTAACTTTGTCCATCCAAAACGAACTTTGTACTTTGCTATGAAGTTCCACCAGGAATGAGTTTTCATGCAAAAACTGT
Organism: Anopheles moucheti; assembly: GCF_943734755.1. Taxonomy (NCBI): domain Eukaryota; kingdom Metazoa; phylum Arthropoda; class Insecta; order Diptera; family Culicidae; genus Anopheles; species Anopheles moucheti. The sequence goes on from NW_026453748.1 coordinate 90,202, forward strand.
CTATTTCAACTTAATTGATCCATCCAAAACGAACTTTGTACTTTGCTATGAAGTTCCACCAGGAATGAGTTTTCATGCAAAAACTGTCTATTTCAACTAACTTTGTCCATCCAAAACGAACTTTGTACTTTGCTATGAAGTTCCACCAGGAATGAGTTTTCATGCAAAAACTGTCTATTTCAACTAACTTTGTCCATCCAAAACGAACTTTGTACTTTGCTATGAAGTTCCACCAGGAATGAGTTTTCATGCAAAAACTGTCTATTTCAACTAAATTGATCCATCCAAAACGAACTTTGTACTTTGCTATGAAGTTCCACCAGGAATGAGTTTTCATGCAAAAATTATCTATTTCAACTAACTTTGTCCATCCAAAACGAACTTTGTACTTTGCTATGAAGTTCCACCAGGAATGAATTTTCATGCAAAAACTGTCTATTTCAACTAACTTTGTCCATCCAAAACGAACTTTGTACTTTGCTATGAAGTTCCACCAGGAATGAGTTTTCATGCAAAAACTGTCTTTTTCAACTAACTTTGTCCATCCAAAACGAACTTTGTACTTTGCTATGAAGTTCCACCAGGAATGAGTTTTCATGCAAAAACTGTCTATTTCAACTAACTTTGTCCATCCAAAACGAACTTTGTACTTTGCTATGAAGTTCCACCAGGAATGAGTTTTCATGCAAAAACTGTCTATTTCAACTAACTTTGTCCATCCAAAACGAACTTTGTACTTTGCTATGAAGTTCCACCAGGAATGAGTTTTCATGCAAAAACTGTCTATTTCAACTAAATTGATCCATCCAAAACGAACTTTGTACTTTGCTATGAAGTTCCACCAGGAATGAGTTTTCATGCAAAAACTGTCTATTTCAACTAACTTTGTCCATCCAAAACGAACTTTGTACTTTGCTATGAAGTTCCACCAGGAATGAGTTTTCATGCAAAAACTGTCTATTTCAACTTAATTCGTCCATCCAAAACGAACTTTGTACTTTGCTATGAAGTTCCACCAGGAATGAGTTTTCATGCAAAAACTGTCTATTTCAACTAACTTTGTCCATCCAAAACGAACTTTGTACTTTGCTATGAAGTTCCACCAGGAATGAGTTTTTATGCAAAAACTGTCTATTTCAACTTAATTCGTCCATCCAAAACGAACTTTGTACTTTGCTATGAAGTTCCACCAGGAATGAGTTTTCATGCAAAAATTGTCTATTTCAACTAACTTTGTCCATCCAAAACGAACTTTGTACTTTGCTATGAAGTTCCACCAGGAATGAGTTTTCATGCAAAAACTGTCTATTTCAACTAAATTGATCCATCCAAAACGAACTTTGTACTTTGCTATGAAGTTCCACCAGGAATGAGTTTTCATGCAAAAACTGTCTATTTCAACTAACTTTGTCCATCCAAAACGAACTTTGTACTTTGCTATGAAGTTCCACCAGGAATGAGTTTTCATGCAAAAACTGTCTATTTCAACTAACTTTGTCCATCCAAAACGAACTTTGTACTTTGCTATGAAGTTCCACCAGGAATGAGTTTTCATGCAAAAACTGTCTATTTCAACTAAATTGATCCATCCAAAACGAACTTTGTACTTTGCTATGAAGTTCCACCAGGAATGAGTTTTCATGCAAAAATTATCTATTTCAACTAACTTTGTCCATCCAAAACGAACTTTGTACTTTGCTATGAAGTTCCACCAGGAATGAATTTTCATGCAAAAACTGTCTATTTCAACTAACTTTGTCCATCCAAAACGAACTTTGTACTTTGCTATGAAGTTCCACCAGGAATGAGTTTTCATGCAAAAAACTGTCTATTTCAACTAACTTTGTCCATCCAAAACGAACTTTGTACTTTGCTATGAAGTTCCACCAGGAATGAGTTTTCATGCAAAAACTGTCTATTTCAACTAACTTTGTCCATCCAAAACGAACTTTGTACTTTGCTAAGAAGTTCCACCAGGAATGAGTTTTCATGCAAAAACTGTCTATTTCAACTAACTTTGTCCATCCAAAACGAACTTTGTACTTTGCTATGAAGTTCCACCAGGAATGAGTTTTCATGCAAAAACTGTCTATTTCAACTAACTTTGTCCATCCAAAACGAACTTTGTACTTTGCTATGAAGTTCCACCAGGAATGAGTTTTCATGCAAAAACTGTCTATTTCAACTAAATTGATCCATCCAAAACGAACTTTGTACTTTGCTATGAAGTTCCACCAGGAATGAGTTTTTATGCAAAAACTGTCTATTTCAACTTAATTCGTCCATCCAAAACGAACTTTGTACTTTGCTATGAAGTTCCACCAGGAATGAGTTTTCATGCAAAAACTGTCTATTTCAACTAAATTGATCCATCCAAAACGAACTTTGTACTTTGCTATGAAGTTCCACCAGGAATGAGTTTTCATGCAAAAACTGTCTATTTCAACTAACTTTGTCCATCCAAAACGAACTTTGTACTTTGCTATGAAGTTCCACCAGGAATGAGTTTTCATGCAAAAACTGTCTATTTCAACTAAATTGATCCATCCAAAACGAACTTTGTACTTTGCTATGAAGTTCCACCAGGAATGAGTTTTTATGCAAAAACTGTCTATTTCAACTAAATTGATCCATCCAAAACGAACTTTGTACTTTGCTATGAAGTTCCACCAGGAATGAGTTTTCATGCAAAAATTATCTATTTCAACTTAATTCGTCCATCCAAAACGAACTTTGTACTTTGCTATGAAGTTCCACCAGGAATGAGTTTTCATGCAAAAACTGTCTATTTCAACTAACTTTGTAAATCCAAAACGAACTTTGTACTTTGCTATGAAGTTCCACCTGGAATGAGTTTTCATGCAAAAACTGTCTATTTCAACTAACTTTGTCCATCCAAAACGAACTTTGTACTTTGCTATGAAGTTCCACCAGGAATGAGTTTTTATGCAAAAACTGTCTATTTCAACTAAATTGATCCATCCAAAACGAACTTTGTACTTTGCTATGAAGTTCCACCAGGAATGAGTTTTCATGCAAAAATTATCTATTTCAACTAACTTTGTCCATCCAAAACGAACTTTGTACTTTGCTATGAAGTTCCACCAGGAATGAGTTTTCATGCAAAAAACTGTCTATTTCAACTAACTTTGTCCATCCAAAACGAACTTTGTACTTTGCTATGAAGTTCCACCAGGAATGAGTTTTCATGCAAAAACTGTCTATTTCAACTAACTTTGTCCATCCAAAACGAACTTTGTACTTTGCTATGAAGTTCCACCAGGAATGAGTTTTTATGCAAAAACTGTCTATTTCAACTAAATTGATCCATCCAAAACGAACTTTGTACTTTGCTATGAAGTTCCACCAGGAATGAGTTTTCATGCAAAAACTGTCTATTTCAACTAACTTTGTCCATCCAAAACGAACTTTGTACTTTGCTATGAAGTTCCACCAGGAATGAGTTTTCATGCAAAAACTGTCTATTTCAACTAAATTGATCCATCCAAAACGAACTTTGTACTTTGCTATGAAGTTCCACCAGGAATGAGTTTTTATGCAAAAACTGTCTATTTCAACTTAATTCGTTCATCCAAAACGAACTTTGTACTTTGCTATGAAGTTCCACCAGGAATGAGTTTTCATGCAAAAACTGTCTATTTCAACTAAATTGATCCATCCAAAACGAACTTTGTACTTTGCTATGAAGTTCCACCAGGAATAAGTTTTCATGCAAAAACTGTCTATTTCAACTAACTTTGTCCATCCAAAACGAACTTTGTACTTTGCTATGAAGTTCCACCAGGAATGAGTTTTCATGCAAAAACTGTCTATTTCAACTAAATTGATCCATCCAAAACGAACTTTGTACTTTGCTATGAAGTTCCACCAGGAATGAGTTTACATGCAAAAATTATCTATTTCAACTAACTTTGTCCATCCAAAACGAACTTTGTACTTTGCTATGAAGTTCCACCAGGAATGAGTTTTCATGCAAAAACTGTCTATTTCAACTAACTTTGTCCATCCAAAACGAACTTTGTACTTTGCTATGAAGTTCCACCAGGAATGAGTTTTCATGCAAATCTGTCTATTTCAACTAAATTGATCCATCCAAAACGAACTTTGTACTTTGCTATGAAGTTCCACCAGGAATGAGTTTTCATGCAAAAATTATCTATTTCAACTAACTTTGTCCATCCAAAACGAACTTTGTACTTTGCTATGAAGTTCCACCAGGAATGAGTTTTCATGCAAAAACTGTCTATTTCAACTTAATTCGTCCATCCAAAACGAACTTTGTACTTTGCTATGAAGTTCCACCAGGAATGAGTTTTCATGCAAAAACTGTCTATTTCAACTAAATTGATCCATCCAAAACGAACTTTGTACTTTGCTATGAAGTTCCACCAGGAATGAGTTTTCATGCAAAAACTGTCTATTTCAACTAACTTTGTCCATCCAAAACGAACTTTGTACTTTGCTATGAAGTTCCACCAGGAATGAGTTTTCATGCAAAAACTGTCTATTTCAACTAAATTGATCCATCCAAAACGAACTTTGTACTTTGCTATGAAGTTCCACCAGGAATGAGTTTTCATGCAAAAACTGTCTATTTCAACTAACTTTGTCCATCCAAAACGAACTTTGTACTTTGCTATGAAGTTCCACCAGGAATGAGTTTTCATGCAAAAAACTGTCTATTTCAACTAAATTGATCCATCCAAAACGAACTTTGTACTTTGCTATGAAGTTCCACCAGGAATGAGTTTTCATGCAAAAACTGTCTATTTCAACTTAATT
>NW_026453749.1:0-93088 GCF_943734755.1 Anopheles moucheti
GAACTTCATAGCAAAGTACAAAGTTCGTTTTGGATGGACAAAGTTAGTTGAAATAGACAGTTTTTGCATGAAAACTCATTCCTGGTGGAACTTCATAGCAAAGTACAAAGTTCGTTTTGGATGGACAAAGTTAGTCGAAATAGACAGTTCTTGCATGAAAACTCATTCCTGGTGGAACTTAATAGCAAAGTACAAAGTTCGTTTTGGATGGACAAAGTTAGTTGAAATAGACAGTTTTTGCATAAAAACTCATTCCTGGTGGAACTTAATAGCAAAGTACAAAGTTCGTATTGGATGGATCAATTTAGTTGAAATAGACAGTTTTTGCATGAAAACTCATTCCTGGTGGAACTTCATAGCAAAGTACAAAGTTCGTGTTGGATGGATCAATTTAGTTGAAATAGACAGTTTTTGCATGAAAACTCATTCCTGGTGGAACTTCAAAGCAAAGTACAAAGTTCGTTTTGGATGGATCAATTTAGTTGAAATAGACAGTTTTTGTATGATAACTCATTCCTGGTGGAACTTCATAGCAAAGTACAAAGTTCGTTTTGGATGGACAAAGTTAGTTGAAATAGACAGTTTTTGCATGAAAACTCATTCCTGGTGGAACTTCATAGCAAAGTACAAAGTTCGTTTTGGATGGACGAATTAAGTTGAAATAGACAGTTTTTGCATGAAAACTCATTCCTGGTGGAACTTCATAGCAAAGTACAAAGTTCGTGTTGGATGGATCAATTTAGTTGAAATAGACAGTTTTTGCATGAAAACTCATTCCTGGTGGAACTTCAAAGCAAAGTACAAAGTTCGTTTTGGATGGATCAATTTAGTTGAAATAGACAGTTTTTGCATGAAAACTCATTCCTGGTGGAACTTCATAGCAAAGTACAAAGTTCGTTTTGGATGGACAAAGTTAGTTGAAATAGACAGTTTTTGCATGAAAACTCATTCCTGGTGGAACTTCATAGCAAAGTACAAAGTTCGTGTTGGATGGATCAATTTAGTTGAAATAGACAGTTTTTGCATGAAAACTCATTCCTGGTGGAACTTCATAGCAAAGTACAAAGTTCGTTTTGGATGGACGAATTAAGTTGAAATAGACAGTTCTTGCATGAAAACTCATTCCTGGTGGAACTTCATAGCAAAGTACAAAGTTCGTTTTGGATGGACAAAGTTAGTTGAAATAGACAGTTTTTGCATGAAAACTCATTCCTGGTGGAACTTCATAGCAAAGTACAAAGTTCGTTTTGGATGGACAAAGTTAGTTGAAATAGACAGTTCTTGCATAAAAACTCATTCCTGGTGGAACTTCATAGCAAAGTACAAAGTTCGTGTTGGATGGATCAATTTAGTTGAAATAGACAGTTTTTGCATGAAAACTCATTCCTGGTGGAACTTCAAAGCAAAGTACAAAGTTCGTTTTGGATGGATCAATTTAGTTGAAATAGACAGTTTTTGCATGAAAACTCATTCCTGGTGGAACTTCATAGCAAAGTACAAAGTTCGTTTTGGATGGACAAAGTTAGTTGAAATAGACAGTTTTTGCATGAAAACTCATTCCTGGTGGAACTTCATAGCAAAGTACAAAGTTCGTGTTGGATGGATCAATTTAGTTGAAATAGACAGTTTTTGCATGAAAACTCATTCCTGGTGGAACTTCATAGCAAAGTACAAAGTTCGTTTTGGATGGACGAATTAAGTTGAAATAGACAGTTCTTGCATGAAAACTCATTCCTGGTGGAACTTCATAGCAAAGTACAAAGTTCGTTTTGGATGGACAAAGTTAGTTGAAATAGACAGTTTTTGCATGAAAAATCATTCCTGGTGGAACTTCATAGCAAAGTACAAAGTTCGTTTTGGATGGACAAAGTTAGTTGAAATAGACAGTTTTTGCATGAAAACTCATTCCTGGTGGAACTTCATAGCAAAGTACAAAGTTCGTTTTGGATGGACAAAGTTAGTTGAAATAGACAGTTTTTGCATAAAAACTCATTCCTGGTGGAACTTCATAGCAAAGTACAAAGTTCGTTTTGGATGGACGAATTAAGTTGAAATAGACAGTTCTTGCATGAAAACTCATTCCTGGTGGAACTTAATAGCAAAGTACAAAGTTCGTTTTGGATGGACAAAGTTAGTTGAAATAGACAGTTTTTGCATGAAAACTCATTCCTGGTGGAACTTCATAGCAAAGTACAAAGTTCGTTTTGGATGGACAAAGTTAGTTGAAATAGACAGTTTTTGCATGAAAACTCATTCCTGGTGGAACTTCATAGCAAAGTACAAAGTTCGTTTTGGATGGATCAATTTAGTTGAAATAGACAGTTTTTGCATGAAAACTCATTCCTGGTGGAACTTCATAGCAAAGTACAAAGTTCGTTATGGATGGACAAAGTTAGTTGAAATAGACAGTTCTTGCATGAAAACTCATTCCTGGTGGAACTTAATAGCAAAGTACAAAGTTCGTTTTGGATGGACAAAGTTAGTTGAAATAGACAGTTTTTGCATGAAAACTCATTCCTGGTGGAACTTCATAGCAAAGTACAAAGTTCGTTTTGGATGGACAAAGTTAGTTGAAATAGACAGTTTTTGCATAAAAACTCATTCCTGGTGGAACTTAATAGCAAAGTACAAAGTTCGTTTTGGATGGACAAAGTTAGTTGAAATAGACAGTTTTTGCATGAAAACTCATTCCTGGTGGAACTTCATAGCAAAGTACAAAGTTCGAATCAGATGGACAAAGTTAGTTGAAATAGACAATTTTTGCATGAAAACTCATTCCTGGTGGAACTTCATAGCAAAGTACAAAGTTCGTTTTGGATGGACGAATTAAGTTGAAATAGACAGTTTTTGTATGAAAACTCATTCCTGGTGGAACTTCATTGCAAAGTACAAAGTTCGTTTTGGATGGATCAATTTAGTTGAAATAGACAGTTTTTGCATGAAAACTCATTCCTGGTGGAACTTCATAGCAAAGTACAAAGTTCGTTTTGGATGGACAAAGTTAGTTGAAATAGACAGTTTTTGCATGAAAACTCATTCCTGGTGGAACTTCATAGCAAAGTACAAAGTTCGTTTTGGATGGACAAAGTTAGTTGTAATTAACAGTTTTTGCATGAAAACACACTTCTGGTGGAACTTCATAGCAAAGTACAAAGTTCGTTTTGGATGGACAAAGTTAGTTGTAATTAACAGTTTTTGTATGAAAACACACTTCTGGTGGAACTTCATATCAAAGTACAAAGTTCGTTTTGGATGGACAAAGTTAGTTGTAATTAACAGTTTTTGTATGAAAACACACTTCTGGTGGAACTTCATATCAAAGTACAAAGTTCGTTTTGGATGGACAAAGTTAGTTGTAATTAACAGTTTTTGTATGAAAACACACTTCTGGTGGAACTTCATAGCAAAGTACAAAGTTCGTTTTGGATGGACAAAGTTAGTTGTAATTAACAGTTTTTGTATGAAAACACACTTCTGGTGGAACTTAAAATCAAAGTACAAAGTTCGTTTTGGATGGACAAAGTTAGTTGTAATAAACAGTTTTTGTATGAAAACACACTTCTGGTGGAACTTCATATCAAAGTACAAACTTCGTTTTGGATGGACAAAGTTAGTTGTAATTAACAGTTTTTGTATGAAAACACACTTCTGGTGGAACTTCATATCAAAGAACAAAGTTCGAATCGGATGGACAAAGTTAGTTGTAATTAACAGTTTTTGTATGAAAACACACTTCTGGTGGAACTTCATATCAAAGTACAAAGTTCGTTTTGGATGGACAAAGTTAGTTGAAATAGACAGTTTTTGCATAAAAACTCATTCCTGGTGGAACTTCATAGCAAAGTACAAAGTTCGTTTTGGATGGATCAATTTAGTTGAAATAGACAGTTTTTGCATGAAAACTCATTCCTGGTGGAACTTCATAGCAAAGTACAAAGTTCGTTTTGGATGGACAAAGTTAGTTGTAATTAACAGTTTTTGTATGAAAACACACTTCTGGTGGAACTTCATAGCAAAGTACAAAGTTCGTTTTGGATGGACAAAGTTAGTTGTAATTAACAGTTTTTGTATGAAAACACACTTCTGGTGGAACTTCATATCAAAGTACAAAGTTCGTTTTGGATGGACATAGTTAGTTGTAATTAACAGTTTTTGTATGAAAACACACTTCTGGTGGAACTTCATATCAAAGTACAAACTTCGTTTTGGATGGACAAAGTTAGTTGTAATTAACAGTTTTTGTATGAAAACACACTTCTGGTGGAACTTCATATCAAAGAACAAAGTTCGAATCGGATGGACAAAGTTAGTTGTAATAAACAGTTTTTGTATGAAAACACACTTCTGGTGGAACTTCATATCAAAGTACAAAGTTCGTTTTGGATGGACAAAGTTAGTTGAAATAGACAGTTTTTGCATAAAAACTCATTCCTGGTGGAACTTCATAGCAAAGTACAAAGTTCGTTTTGGATGGATCAATTTAGTTGAAATAGACAGTTTTTGCATGAAAACTCATTCCTGGTGGAACTTCATAGCAAAGTACAAAGTTCGTTTTGGATGGACAAAGTTAGTTGTAATTAACAGTTTTTGTATGAAAACACACTTCTGGTGGAACTTCATATCAAAGAACAAAGTTCGAATCGGATGGACAAAGTTAGTTGTAATTAACAGTTTTTGTATGAAAACACACTTCTGGTGGAACTTCATATCAAAGTACAAAGTTCGTTTTGGATGGACAAAGTTAGTTGTAATTAACAGTTTTTGTATGAAAACACACTTCTGGTGGAACTTCATAGCAAAGTACAAAGTTCGTTTTGGATGGACAAAGTTAGTTGTAATTAACAGTTTTTGTATGAAAACACACTTCTGGTGGAACTTCATATCAAAGTACAAAGTTCGTTTTGGATGGACAAAGTTAGTTGTAATTAACAGTTTTTGTATGAAAACACACTTCTGGTGGAACTTCATATCAAAGTACAAACTTCGTTTTGGATGGACAAAGTTAGTTGTAATTAACAGTTTTTGTATGAAAACACACTTCTGGTGGAACTTCATATCAAAGAACAAAGTTCGAATCGGATGGACAAAGTTAGTTGTAATTAACAGTTTTTGCATGAAAACTCATTCCTGGTGGAACTTCATAGCAAAGTACAAAGTTCGTTTTGGATGGACAAAGTTAGTTGAAATAGACAGTTTTTGCATGAAAACTCATTCCTGGTGGAACTTCATAGCAAAGTACAAAGTTCGTTTTGGATGGACAAAGTTAGTTGCAATAGACAGTTTTTGCATAAAAACTCATTCCTGGTGGAACTTCATAGCAAAGTACAAAGTTCGTTTTGGATGGACGAATTAAGTTGAAATAGACAGTTTTTGCATGTGAACTCATTCCTGGTGGAACTTCATAGTAAAGTACAAAGTTCGTTTTGGATGGACAAAGTTAGTTGAAATAGACAGTTTTTGCATGAAAACTCCTTCCAGGTGGAACTTCATAGCAAAGTACAAAGTTCGTTTTGGATGGATCAATTTAGTTGAAATAGACAGTTTTTGCATAAAAACTCATTCCTGGTGGAACTTCATAGCAAAGTACAAAGTTCGTTTTGGATGGATCAATTTAGTTGAAATAGACAGTTTTTGCATGAAAACTCATTCCTGGTGGAACTTCATAGCAAAGTACAAAGTTCGTTTTGGATGGACAAAGTTAGTTGAAATAGACAGTTTTTGCATGAAAACTCATTCCTGGTGGAACTTCATAGCAAAGTACAAAGTTCGTTTTGGATGGACAAAGTTAGTTGAAATAGACAGTTTTTGCATAAAAACTCATTCCTGGTGGAACTTCATAGCAAAGTACAAAGTTCGTTTTGGATGGATCAATTTAGTTGAAATAGACAGTTTTTGCATGAAAACTCATTCCTGGTGGAACTTCATAGCAAAGTACAAAGTTCGTTTTGGATGGACAAAGTTAGTTGAAATAGACAGTTTTTGCATGAAAACTCATTCCTGGTGGAACTTCATAGCAAAGTACAAAGTTCGTTTTGGATGGATCAATTTAGTTGAAATAGACAGTTTTTGCATGAAAACTCATTCCTGGTGGAACTTCATAGCAAAGTACAAAGTTCGTTTTGGATGGACAAAGTTAGTTGAAATAGACAGTTTTTGCATGAAAACTCATTCCTGGTGGAACTTCATAGCAAAGTACAAAGTTCGTTTTGGATGGACAAAGTTAGTTGAAATAGACAGTTTTTGCATAAAAACTCATTCCTGGTGGAACTTCATAGCAAAGTACAAAGTTCGTTTTGGATGGATCAATTTAGTTGAAATAGACAGTTTTTGCATGAAAACTCATTCCTGGTGGAACTTCATAGCAAAGTACAAAGTTCGTTTTGGATGGACAAAGTTAGTTGAAATAGACAGTTTTTGCATGAAAACTCATTCCTGGTGGAACTTCATAGCAAAGTACAAAGTTCGTTTTGGATGGACAAAGTTAGTTGAAATAGACAGTTTTTGCATGAAAACTCATTCCTGGTGGAACTTCATAGCAAAGTACAAAGTTCGTTTTGGATGGACAAAGTCAGTTGAAATAGACAGTTTTTGCATAAAAACTCATTCCTGGTGGAACTTCATAGCAAAGTACAAAGTTCGTTTTGGATGGATCAATTTAGTTGAAATAGACAGTTTTTGCATGAAAACTCATTCCTGGTGGAACTTCATAGCAAAGTACAAAGTTCGTTTTGGATGGACGAATTAAGTTGAAATAGACAGTTTTTGCATAAAAACTCATTCCTGGTGGAACTTCATAGCAAAGTACAAAGTTCGTTTTGGATGGACAAAGTTAGTTGAAATAGACAGTTTTTGCATGAAAACTCATTCCTGGTGGAACTTCATAGCAAAGTACAAAGTTCGTTTTGGATGGACAAAGTTAGTTGAAATAGACAGTTTTTGCATGAAAACTCATTCCTGGTGGAACTTCATAGCAAAGTACAAAGTTCGTTTTGGATGGACGAATTAAGTTGAAATAGACAGTTTTTGCATGAAAACTCATTCCTGGTGGAACTTCATAGCAAAGTACAAAGTTCGTTTTGGATGGACAAAGTTAGTTGAAATAGACAGTTTTTGCATGAAAACTCATTCCTGGTGGAACTTCATAGCAAAGTACAAAGTTCGTTTTGGATGGACAAAGTTAGTTGAAATAGACAGTTTTTGCATGAAAACTCATTCCAGGTGGAACTTCATAGCAAAGTACAAAGTTCGTTTTGGATTTACAAAGTTAGTTGAAATAGACAGTTTTTGCATGAAAACTCATTCCAGGTGGAACTTCATAGCAAAGTACAAAGTTCGTTTTGGATGGACGAATTAAGTTGAAATAGACAGTTTTTGCATGAAAACTCATTCCTGGTGGAACTTCATAGCAAAGTACAAAGTTCGTTTTGGATGGACGAATTAAGTTGAAATAGACAGTTTTTGCATAAAAACTCATTCCTGGTGGAACTTCATAGCAAAGTACAAAGTTCGTTTTGGATGGACAAAGTTAGTTGAAATAGACAGTTTTTGCATAAAAACTCATTCCTGGTGGAACTTCATAGCAAAGTACAAAGTTCGTTTTGGATGGACAAAGTTAGTTGAAATAGACAGTTTTTGCATGAAAACTCATTCCTGGTGGAACTTCATAGCAAAGTACAAAGTTCGTTTTGGATGGACGAATTAAGTTGAAATAGACAGTTTTTGCATGAAAACTCATTCCTGGTGGAACTTCATAGCAAAGTACAAAGTTCGTTTTGGATGGACGAATTAAGTTGAAATAGACAGTTTTTGCATAAAAACTCATTCCTGGTGGAACTTCATAGCAAAGTACAAAGTTCGTTTTGGATGGACAAAGTTAGTTGAAATAGGACAGTTTTTGCATGAAAACTCATTCCTGGTGGAACTTCATAGCAAAGTACAAAGTTCGTTTTGGATGGACAAAGTAAGTTGAAATAGACAGTTTTTGCATAAAAACTCATTCCTGGTGGAACTTCATAGCAAAGTACAAAGTTCGTTTTGGATGGACAAAGTTAGTTGAAATAGACAGTTTTTTGCATGAAAACTCATTCCTGGTGGAACTTCATAGCAAAGTACAAAGTTCGTTTTGGATGGACAAAGTTAGTTGAAATAGACAGTTTTTGCATAAAAACTCATTCCTGGTGGAACTTCATAGCAAAGTACAAAGTTCGTTTTGGATGGATCAATTTAGTTGAAATAGACAGTTTTTGCATGAAAACTCATTCCTGGTGGAACTTCATAGCAAAGTACAAAGTTCGTTTTGGATGGACAAAGTTAGTTGAAATAGACAGTTTTTACATGAAAACTCATTCCTGGTGGAACTTCATAGCAAAGTACAAAGTTCGTTTTGGATGGACGAATTAAGTTGAAATAGACAGTTTTTGCATGAAAACTCATTCCTGGTGGAACTTCATAGCAAAGTACAAAGTTCGTTTTGGATGGACAAAGTTAGTTGAAATAGACAGTTTTTGCATGAAAACTCATTCCTGGTGGAACTTCATAGCAAAGTACAAAGTTCGTTTTGGATGGACAAAGTTAGTTGAAATAGACAGTTTTTGCATGAAAACTCATTCCTGGTGGAACTTCATAGCAAAGTACAAAGTTCGTTTTGGATGGATCAATTTAGTTGAAAAAAGACAGTTTTTGCATGAAAACTCATTCCTGGTGGAACTTCATAGCAAAGTACAAAGTTCGTTTTGGATGGACAAAGTTAGTTGAAATAGACAGTTTTTGCATGAAAACTCATTCCTGGTGGAACTTCATAGCAAAGTACAAAGTTCGTTTTGGATGGACAAAGTTAGTTGAGTTAGACAGTTTTTGCATAAAAACTCATTCCTGGTGGAACTTCATAGCAAAGTACAAAGTTCGAATCGGATGGACGAATTAAGTTGAAATAGACAGTTTTTGCATGAAAACTCATTCCTGGTGGAACTTCATAGCAAAGTACAAAGTTCGTTTTGGATGGACAAAGTTAGTTGAAATAGACAGTTTTTGCATGAAAACTCATTCCTGGTGGAACTTCATAGCAAAGTACAAAGTTCGTTTTGGATGGACAAAGTTAGTTGAAATAGACAGTTTTTGCATGAAAACTCATTCCTGGTGGAACTTCATAGCAAAGTACAAAGTTCGTTTTGGATGGACAAAGTTAGTTGAGATAGACAGTTTTTGCATAAAAACTCATTCCTGGTGGAACTTCATAGCAAAGTACAAAGTTCGAATCGGATGGACGAATTAAGTTGAAATAGACAGTTTTTGGCATGAAAACTCATTCCTGGTGGAACTTCATAGCAAAGTACAAAGTTCGTTTTGGATGGATCAATTTAGTTGAAATAGACAGTTTTTGCATAAAAACTCATTCCTGGTGGAACTTCATAGCAAAGTACAAAGTTCGTTTTGGATGGACAAAGTTAGTTGAAATAGACAGTTTTTGCATGAAAACTCATTCCTGGTGGAACTTCATAGCAAAGTACAAAGTTCGTTTTGGATGGACAAAGTTAGTTGAGATAGACAGTTTTTGCATAAAAACTCATTCCTGGTGGAACTTCATAGCAAAGTACAAAGTTCGTTTTGGATGGATCAATTTAGTTGAAATAGACAGTTTTTGCATGAAAACTCATTCCTGGTGGAAACTTCATAGCAAAGTACAAAGTTCGTTTTGGATGGACAAAGTTAGTTGAAATAGACAGTTTTTGCATGAAAACTCATTCCTGGTGGAACTTCATAGCAAAGTACAAAGTTCGTTTTGGATGGACAAAGTTAGTTGAAATAGACAGTTTTTATATGAAAACTCATTCCTGGTGGAACTTCATAGCAAAGTACAAAGTTCGAATCGGATGGACGAATTAAGTTGAAATAGACAGTTTTTTGCATGAAAACTCATTCCTGGTGGAACTTCATAGCAAAGTACAAAGTTCGTTTTGGATGGATCAATTTAGTTGAAATAGACAGTTTTTGCATAAAAACTCATTCCTGGTGGAACTTCATAGCAAAGTACAAAGTTCGTTTTGGATGGACAAAGTTAGTTGAAATAGACAGTTTTTGCATGAAAACTCATTCCTGGTGGAACTTCATAGCAAAGTACAAAGTTCGTTTGGATGGACAAAGTTAGTTGAAATAGACAGTTTTTGCATGAAAACTCATTCCTGGTGGAACTTCATAGCAAAGTACAAAGTTCGTTTTGGATGGACAAAGTTAGTTGAAATAGACAGTTTTTGCATAAAAACTCATTCCTGGTGGAACTTCATAGCAAAGTACAAAGTTCGTTTTGGATGGATCAATTTAGTTGAAATAGACAGTTTTTGCATGAAAACTCATTCCTGGTGGAACTTCATAGCAAAGTACAAAGTTCGTTTTGGATGGACAAAGTTAGTTGAAATAGACAGTTTTTGCATGACAACTCATTCCTGGTGGAACTTCATAGCAAAGTACAAAGTTCGTTTTGGATGGATCAATTTAGTTGAAATAGACAGTTTTTGCATGAAAACTCATTCCTGGTGGAACTTCATAGCAAAGTACAAAGTTCGTTTTGGATGGACAAAGTTAGTTGAAATAGACAGTTTTTGCATGAAAACTCATTCCTGGTGAAACTTCATAGCAAAGAACAAAGTTCGTTTTGGATGGATCAATTTAGTTGAAATAGACAGTTCTTGCATGAAAACTCATTCCTTGTGGAACTTCATAGCAAAGTACAAAGTTCGTTTTGGATGGACAAAGTTAGTTGAAATAGACAGTTTTTGCATGAAAACTCATTCCTGGTGGAACTTCATAGCAAAGAACAAAGTTCGTTTTGGATGGATCAATTTAGTTGAAATAGCCAGTTTTTGCATGAAAACTCATTCCTGGTGGAACTTCATAGCAAAGAACAAAGTTCGTTTTGGATGGATCAATTTAGTTGAAATAGCCAGTTTTTGCATGAAAACTCATTCCTGGTGGAACTTCATAGCAAAGAACAAAGTTCATTTTGGATGGATCAATTTAGTTGAAATAGCCAGTTTTTGCATGAAAACTCATTCCTGGTGGAACTTCATAGCAAAGTACAAAGTTCGAATCGGATGGACGAATTAAGTTGAAATAGACAGTTTTTGCATGAAAACTCATTCCTGGTGGAACTTCATAGCAAAGAACAAAGTTCGTTTTGGATGGATCAATTTAGTTGAAATAGCCAGTTTTTGCATGAAAACTCATTCCTGGTGGAACTTCATAGCAAAGAACAAAGTTCGTTTTGGATGGATCAATTTAGTTGAAATAGCCAGTTTTTGCATGAAAACTCATTCCTTGTGGAACTTCATAGCAAAGTACAAAGTTCGTTTTGGATGGACAAAGTTAGTTGAAATAGACAGTTTTTGCATGAAAACTCATTCCTGGTGGAACTTCATAGCAAAGTACAAAGTTCGTTTTGGATGGATCAATTTAGTTGAAATAGACAGTTTTTGCATGAAAACTCATTCCTGGTGGAACTTCATAGCAAAGTACAAAGTTCGTTTTGGATGGACAAAGTTAGTTGAAATAGACAGTTTTTGCATGAAAACTCATTCCTGGTGGAACTTCATAGCAAAGTACAAAGTTCGTTTTGGATGGATCAATTTAGTTGAAATAGACAGTTTTTGCATGAAAACTCATTCCTGGTGGAACTTCATAGCAAAGTACAAAGTTCGTTTCGGATGGACGAATTAAGTTGAAATAGACAGTTTTTGCATGAAAACTCATTCCTGGTGGAACTTCATAGCAAAGTACAAAGTTCGTTTTGGATGGACAAAGTTAGTTGAAATAGACAGTTTTTGCATGAAAACTCATTCCTGGTGGAACTTCATAGCAAAGTACAAAGTTCGAATCGGATGGACGAATTAAGTTGAAATAGACAGTTTTTGCATGAAAACTCATTCCTGGTGGAACTTCATAGCAAAGAACAAAGTTCGTTTTGGATGGATCAATTTAGTTGAAATAGCCAGTTTTTGCATGAAAACTCATTCCTGGTGGAACTTCATAGCAAAGTACAAAGTTCGAATCGGATGGACAAAGTTAGTTGAGATAGACAGTTTTTGCATAAAAACTCATTCCTGGTGGAACTTCATAGCAAAGTACAAAGTTCGTTTTGGATGGACAAAGTTAGTTGAATAGACAGTTTTTGCATGAAAACTCATTCCTGGTGGAACTTCATAGCAAAGTACAAAGTTCGTTTTGGATGGACGAATTAAGTTGAAATAGACAGTTTTTGCATGAAAACTCATTCCTGGTGGAACTTCATAGCAAAGTATAAAGTTCGTTTTGGATGGACAAAGTTAGTTGAAATAGACAGTTTTTGCATGAAAACTCATTCCTGGTGGAACTTCATAGCAAAGTACAAAGTTCGTTTTGGATGGACAAAGTTAGTTGAAATAGACAGTTTTTGCATGAAAACTCATTCCTGGTGGAACTTCATAGCAAAGTACAAAGTTCGTTTTGGATGGACAAAGTTAGTTGAAATAGACAGTTTTTGCATGAAAACTCATTCCTGGTGGAACTTCATAGCAAAGTACAAAGTTCGTTTTGGATGGACAAAGTTAGTTGAAATAGACAGTTTTTGTATGAAAACTCATTCCTGGTGGAACTTCATAGCAAAGTACAAAGTTCGTTTTGGATGGACAAAGTTAGTTGAAATAGATAATTTTTGCATGAAAACTCATTCCTGGTGGAACTTCATAGCAAAGTACAAAGTTCGTTTTGGATGGATCAATTTAGTTGAAATAGACAGTTTTTGCATAAAAACTCATTCCTGGTGGAACTTCATAGCAAAGTACAAAGTTCGTTTTGGATGGACAAAGTTAGTTGAAATAGACAGTTTTTGCATGAAAACTCATTCCTGGTGGAACTTCATAGCAAAGTACAAAGTTCGTTTTGGATGGACAAAGTTAGTTGAAATAGATAATTTTTGCATGAAAACTCATTCCAGGTGGAACTTCATAGCAAAGTACAAAGTTCGTTTTGGATGGATCAATTTAGTTGAAATAGACAGTTTTTGCATGAAAACTCATTCCTGGTGGAACTTCATAGCAAAGAACAAAGTTCGTTTTGGATGGACAAAGTTAGTTGAAATAGATAATTTTTGCATGAAAACTCATTCCTGGTAGAACAACATAGCAAAGTACAAAGTTCGTTTTGGATGGACAAAGTTAGTTGAAATAGACAGTTTTTGCATGAAAACTCATTCCTGGTGGAACTTCATAGCAAAGTACAAAGTTCGTTTTGGATGGATCAATTTAGTTGAAATAGACAGTTTTTGCATAAAAACTCATTCCTGGTGGAACTTCATAGCAAAGTACAAAGTTCGTTTTGGATGGATCAATTTAGTTGAAATAGACAGTTTTTGCATGAAAACTCATTCCTGGTGGAACTTCATAGCAAAGTACAAAGTTCGTTTTGGATGGACAAAGTTAGTTGAAATAGACAGTTTTTGCATGAAAACTCATTCCTGGTGGAACTTCATAGCAAAGTACAAAGTTCGTTTTGGATGGATCAATTTAGTTGAAATAGACAGTTTTTGCATGAAAACTCATTCCTGGTGGAACTTCATAGCAAAGTACAAAGTTCGTTTTGGATGGACAAAGTTAGTTGAAATAGACAGTTTTTGCATGAAAACTCATTCCTGGTGGAACTTCAAAGCAAAGTACAAAGTTCGTTTTGGATGGATCAATTTAGTTGAAATAGACAGTTTTTGCATGAAAACTCATTCCTGGTGGAACTTCATAGCAAAGTACAAAGTTCGTTTTGGATGGATCAATTTAGTTGAAATAGACAGTTTTTGCATGAAAACTCATTCCTGGTGGAACTTCATAGCAAAGTACAAAGTTCGTTTTGGATGGACAAAGTTAGTTGAAATAGACAGTTTTTGCATGAAAACTCATTCCTGGTGGAACTTCATAGCAAAGTACAAAGTTCGTTTTGGATGGACAAAGTTAGTTGAAATAGACAGTTTTTGCATGAAAACTCATTCCTGGTGGAACTTCATAGCAAAGTACAAAGTTCGTTTTGGATGGACAAAGTTAGTTGAAATAGATAATTTTTGCATGAAAACTCATTCCTGGTGGAACTTCATAGCAAAGTACAAAGTTCGTTTTGGATGGATCAATTTAGTTGAAATAGACAGTTTTTGCATGAAAACTCATTCCTGGTGGAACTTCATAGCAAAGTACAAAGTTCGTTTTGGATGGACAAAGTTAGTTGAAATAGACAGTTTTTGCATGAAAACTCATTCCTGGTGGAACTTCATAGCAAAGTACAAAGTTCGTTTTGGATGGACAAAGTTAGTTGAAATAGACAGTTTTTGCATGAAAACTCATTCCTGGTGGAACTTCATAGC
Source organism: Anopheles moucheti (assembly GCF_943734755.1). NCBI lineage: Eukaryota > Metazoa > Arthropoda > Insecta > Diptera > Culicidae > Anopheles > Anopheles moucheti. The sequence continues at coordinate 14,372 of NW_026453749.1, forward strand.
AAAGTACAAAGTTCGTTTTGGATGGACAAAGTTAGTTGAAATAGATAATTTTTGCATGAAAACTCATTCCTGGTAGAACTACATAGCAAAGTACAAAGTTCGTTTTGGATGGATCAATTTAGTTGAAATAGACAGTTTTTGCATGAAAACTCATTCCTGGTGGAACTTCATAGCAAAGTACAAAGTTCGTTTTGGATGGACAAAGTTAGTTGAAATAGATAATTTTTGCATGAAAACTCATTCCTGGTGGAACTTCATAGCAAAGTACAAAGTTCGTTTTGGATGGATCAATTTAGTTGAAATAGACAGTTTTTGCATGAAAACTCATTCCTGGTGGAACTTCATAGCAAAGTACAAAGTTCGTTTTGGATGGACAAAGTTAGTTGAAATAGACAGTTTTTGCATGAAAACTCATTCCTGGTGGAACTTCATAGCAAAGAACAAAGTTCGTATCGGATGCACCAATTTAGTTGAAATAGACAGTTTTTGCATGAAAACTCATTCCTGGTGGAACTTCATAGCAAAGTACAAAGTTCGTTTTGGATGGACAAAGTTAGTTGAAATAGACAGTTTTTGCATGAAAACTCATTCCTGGTGGAACTTCATAGCAAAGTACAAAGTTCGTTTTGGATGGATCAATTTAGTTGAAATAGACAGTTTTTGCATGAAAACTCATTCCTGGTGGAACTTCATAGCAAAGTACAAAGTTCGTTTTGGATGGACAAAGTTAGTTGAAATAGACAGTTTTTGCATGAAAACTCATTCCTGGTGGAACTTCATAGCAAAGTACAAAGTTCGTTTTGGATGGATCAATTTAGTTGAAATAGACAGTTTTTGCATGAAAACTCATTCCTGGTGGAACTTCATAGCAAAGTACAAAGTTCGTTTTGGATGGACAAAGTTAGTTGAAATAGATAATTTTTGCATGAAAACTCATTCCTGGTGGAACTTCATAGCAAAGTACAAAGTTCGTTTTGGATGGATCAATTTAGTTGAAATAGACAGTTTTTGCATGAAAACTCATTCCTGGTGGAACTTCATAGCAAAGTACAAAGTTCGTTTTGGATGGACAAAGTTAGTTGAAATAGACAGTTTTTGCATGAAAACTCATTCCTGGTGGAACTTCATAGCAAAGTACAAAGTTCGTTTTGGATGGATCAATTTAGTTGAAATAGACAGTTTTTGCATGAAAACTCATTCCTGGTGGAACTTCATAGCAAAGTACAAAGTTCGTTTTGGATGGACAAAGTTAGTTGAAATAGACAGTTCTTGCATGAAAACTCATTCCTGGTAGAACTTCATAGCAAAGTACAAAGTTCGTATCGGATGGATCAATTTAGTTGAAATAGACAGTTTTTGCATGAAAACTCATTCCTGGTGGAACTTCATAGCAAAGTACAAAGTTCGTTTTGGATGGACAAAGTTAGTTGAAATAGACAGTTTTTGCATGAAAACTCATTCCTGGTGGAACTTCATAGCAAAGTACAAAGTTCGTTTTGGATGGATCAATTTAGTTGAAATAGACAGTTTTTGCATGAAAACTCATTCCTGGTAGAACTTCATAGCAAAGTACAAAGTTCGTATCGGATGGATCAATTTAGTTGAAATAGACAGTTTTTGCATGAAAACTCATTCCTGGTGGAACTTCATAGCAAAGTACAAAGTTCGTTTTGGATGGACAAAGTTAGTTGAAATAGACAGTTTTTGCATGAAAACTCATTCCTGGTGGAACTTCATAGCAAAGTACAAAGTTCGTTTTGGATGGACAAAGTTAGTTGAAATAGACAGTTCTTGCATGAAAACTCATTCCTGGTAGAACTTCATAGCAAAGTACAAAGTTCGTATCGGATGGATCAATTTAGTTGAAATAGACAGTTTTTGCATGAAAACTCATTCCTGGTGGAACTTCATAGCAAAGTACAAAGTTCGTTTTGGATGGACAAAGTTAGTTGAAATAGACAGTTCTTGCATGAAAACTCATTCCTGGTGGAACTTCATAGCAAAGAACAAAGTTCGTTTTGGATGGATCAATTTAGTTGAAATAGACAGTTTTTGCATGAAAACTCATTCCTGGTGGAACTTCATAGCAAAGTACAAAGTTCGTTTTGGATGGATCAATTTAGTTGAAATAGACAGTTTTTGCATGAAAACTCATTCCTGGTGGAACTTCATAGCAAAGTACAAAGTTCGTTTTGGATGGACAAAATTAGTTGAAATAGACAGTTTTTGCATGAAAACTCATTCCTGGTGGAACTTCATAGCAAAGTACAAAGTTCGTTTTGGATGGATCAATTTAGTTGAAATAGACAGTTTTTGCATGAAAACTCATTCCTGGTGGAACTTCATAGCAAAGTACAAAGTTCGTTTTGGATGGACAAAAATAGTTGAAATAGACAGTTTTTGCATGAAAACTCATTCCTGGTGGAACTTCATAGCAAAGTACAAAGTTTGTTTTGGATGGATCAATTTAGTTAAAATAGACAGTTTTTGCATGAAAACTCATTCCTGGTGGAACTTCATAGCAAAGTACAAAGTTCGTTTTGGATGGATCAATTTAGTTGAAATAGACAGTTTTTGCATGAAAACTCATTCCTGGTGGAACTTCATAGCAAAGTACAAAGTTCGTTTTGGATGGACAAAGTTAGTTGAAATAGACAGTTTTTGCATGAAAACTCATTCCTGGTGGAACTTCATAGCAAAGTACAAAGTTTGTTTTGGATGGATCAATTTAGTTAAAATAGACAGTTTTTGCATGAAAACTCATTCCTGGTGGAACTTCATAGCAAAGTACAAAGTTCGTTTTGGATGGACAAAATTAGTTGAAATAGACAGTTTTTGCATGAAAACTCATTCCTGGTGGAACTTCATAGCAAAGTACAAAGTTCGTTTTGGATGGATCAATTTAGTTGAAATAGACAGTTTTTGCATGAAAACTCATTCCTGGTGGAACTTCATAGCAAAGAACAAAGTTCGTTTTGGATGGATCAATTTAGTTGAAATAGACAGTTTTTGCATGAAAACTCATTCCTGGTGGAACTTCATAGCAAAGTATAAAGTTCGTTTTGGATGGATCAATTTAGTTGAAATAGACAGTTTTTGCATGAAAACTCATTCCTGGTGGAACTTCATAGCAAAGTACAAAGTTCGTTTTGGATGGACAAAGTTAGTTGAAATAGACAGTTTTTGCATGAAAACTCATTCCTGGTGGAACTTCATAGCAAAGTACAAAGTTCGTTTTGGATGGATCAATTTAGTTAAAATAGACAGTTTTTGCATGAAAACTCATTCCTGGTGGAACTTCATAGCAAAGTACAAAGTTCGTTTTGGATGGACAAAGTTAGTTGAAATAGACAGTTTTTGCATGAAAACTCATTCCTGGTGGAACTTCATAGCAAAGTACAAAGTTTGTTTTGGATGGATCAATTTAGTTAAAATAGACAGTTTTTGCATGAAAACTCATTCCTGGTGGAACTTCATAGCAAAGTACAAAGTTCGTTTTGGATGGACAAAGTTAGTTGAAATAGACAGTTTTTGCATGAAAACTCATTCCTGGTGGAACTTCATAGCAAAGTACAAAGTTCGTTTTGGATGGACAAAGTTAGTTGAAATAGACAGTTCTTGCATGAAAACTCATTCCTGGTGGAACTTCATAGCAAAGTACAAAGTTCGTTTTGGATGGATCAATTTAGTTGAAATAGACAGTTTTTGCATGAAAACTCTTTCCTGGTGGAACTTCATAGCAAAGTACAAAGTTCGTTTTGGATGGATCAATTTAGTTGAAATAGACAGTTTTTGCATGAAAACTCATTCCTGGTGGAACTTCATAGCAAAGTACAAAGTTCGTTTTGGATGGATCAATTTAGTTGAAATAGACAGTTTTTGCATGAAAACTCTTTCCTGGTGGAACTTCATAGCAAAGTACAAAGTTCGTTTTGGATGGATCAATTTAGTTGAAATAGACAGTTTTTGCATGAAAACTCTTTCCTGGTGGAACTTCATAGCAAAGTACAAAGTTCGTTTTGGATGGACAAAGTTAGTTGAAAAAGACAGTTTTTGCATGAAAACTCATTCCTGGTGGAACTTCATAGCAAAGTACAAAGTTCGTTTTGGATGGATCAATTTAGTTGAAATAGACAGTTTTTGCATGAAAACTCTTTCCTGGTGGAACTTCATAGCAAAGTACAAAGTTCGTTTTGGATGGATCAATTTAGTTGAAATAGACAGTTTTTGCATGAAAACTCATTCCTGGTGGAACTTCATAGCAAAGTACAAAGTTCGTTTTGGATGGATCAATTTAGTTGAAATAGACAGTTTTTGCATGAAAACTCATTCCTGGTGGAACTTCATAGCAAAGTACAAAGTTCGTTTTGGATGGATCAATTTAGTTGAAATAGACAGTTTTTGCATGAAAACTCATTCCTGGTGGAACTTCATAGCAAAGAACAAAGTTCGTTTTGGATGGATCAATTTAGTTGAAATAGACAGTTTTTGCATGAAAACTCATTCCTGGTGGAACTTCATAGCAAAGTACAAAGTTCGTATCGGATGGACGAATTTAGTTGAAATAGACAGTTTTTGCATGAAAACTCATTCCTGGTGGAACTTCATAGCAAAGTACAAAGTTCGTTTTGGATGGACAAAGTTAGTTGAAATAGACAGTTTTTGCATGAAAACTCATTCCTGGTGGAACTTCATAGCAAAGTACAAAGTTCGTTTTGGATGGATCAATTTAGTTGAAATAGACAGTTTTTGCATGAAAACTCATTCCTGGTGGAACTTCATAGCAAAGTACAAAGTTCGTTTTGGATGGATCAATTTAGTTGAAATAGACAGTTTTTGCATGAAAACTCTTTCCTGGTGGAACTTCATAGCAAAGTACAAAGTTCGTTTTGGATGGACAAAGTTAGTTGAAATAGACAGTTTTTGCATAAAAACTCATTCCTGGTGGAACTTCATAGCAAAGTACAAAGTTCGTTTTGGATGGACAAAGTTAGTTGAAATAGACAGTTTTTGCATGAAAACTCATTCCTGGTGGAACTTCATAGCAAAGTACAAAGTTCGTATCGGATGGACGAATTTAGTTGAAATAGACAGTTTTTGCATGAAAACTCATTCCTGGTGGAACTTCATAGCAAAGAACAAAGTTCGTTTTGGATGGACAAAGTTAGTTGAAATAGACAGTTTTAGCATGAAAACTCATTCCTGGTGGAACTTCATAGCAAAGTACAAAGTTCGTTTTGGATGGATCAATTTAGTTGAAATAGACAGTTTTTGCATGAAAACTTTTTCCTGGTGGAACTTCATAGCAAAGTACAAAGTTCGTTTTGGATGGACAAAGTTAGTTGAAATAGACAGTTTTTGCATAAAAACTCATTCCTGGTGGAACTTCATAGCAAAGTACAAAGTTCGTTTTGGATGGACAAAGTTAGTTGAAATAGACAGTTTTTGCATGAAAACTCATTCCTGGTGGAACTTCATAGCAAAGTACAAAGTTCGTATCGGATGGACGAATTTAGTTGAAATAGACAGTTTTTGCATGAAAACTCATTCCTGGTGGAACTTCATAGCAAAGAACAAAGTTCGTTTTGGATGGACAAAGTTAGTTGAAATAGACAGTTTTTGCATGAAAACTCATTCCTGGTGGAACTTCATAGCAAAGTACAAAGTTCGTTTTGGATGGATCAATTTAGTTGAAATAGACAGTTTTTGTATGAAAACTCATTCCTGGTGGAACTTCATAGCAAAGTACAAAGTTCGTTTTGGATGGACAAAGTTAGTTGAAATAGACAGTTCTTGCATGAAAACTCATTCCTGGTAGAACTTCATAGCAAAGTACAAAGTTCGTTTTGGATGGATCAATTTAGTTGAAATAGACAGTTCTTGCATGAAAACTCATTCCTGGTAGAACTTCATAGCAAAGTACAAAATTCGTTTTAGATGGACAAAGTTAGTTGAAATAGACAGTTTTTGCATGAAAACTCATTCCTGGTGGAACTTCATAGCAAAGTACAAAGTTCGTTTTGGATGGATCAATTTAGTTGAAATAGACAGTTTTTGCATGTAAACTCATTCCTCTTGGAACTTCATAGCAAAGTACAAAGTTCGTTTTGGATGGACAAAGTTAGTTGAAATAGACAGTTTTTGCATGAAAACTCATTCCTGGTAGAACTTCATAGCAAAGTACAAAGTTCGTTTTGGATGGATCAATTTAGTTGAAATAGACAGTTTTTGCATGTAAACTCATTCCTGGTGGAACTTCAAAGCAAAGAACAAAGTTCGTATCGGATGCACCAATTTAGTTGAAATAGACAGTTCTTGCATGAAAACTCATTCCTGGTGGAACTTCATAGCAAAGTACAAAGTTCGTATCGGATGCACCAATTTAGTTGAAATAGACAGTTCTTGCATGAAAACTCATTCCTGGTGGAACTTCATAGCAAAGTACAAAGTTCGTTTTGGATGGACAAAGTTAGTTGAAATAGACAGTTTTTGCATGAAAACTCATTCCTGGTGGAACTTCATAGCAAAGTACAAAGTTCGTTTTGGATGGACAAAGTTAGTTGAAATAGACAGTTTTTGCATGAAAACTCATTCCTGGTGGAACTTCATAGCAAAGTACAAAGTTCGTTTTGGATGGATCAATTTAGTTGAAATAGACAGTTTTTGCATGAAAACTCATTCCTGGTGGAACTTCATAGCAAAGTACAAAGTTCGTTTTGGATGGACAAAGTTAGTTGAAATAGACAGTTTTTGCATAAAAACTCATTCCTGGTGGAACTTCATAGCAAAGTACAAAGTTCGTTTTGGATGGATCAATTCAGTTGAAATAGACAGTTTTTGCATGAAAACTCATTCCTGGTGGAACTTCATAGCAAAGTACAAAGTTCGTTTTGGATGGATCAATTTAGTTGAAATAGACAGTTTTTGCATGAAAACTCATTCCTGGTGGAACTTCATAGCAAAGTACAAAGTTCGTTTTGGATGGACAAAGTTAGTTGAAATAGACAGTTTTTGCATAAAAACTCATTCCTGGTGGAACTTCATAGCAAAGTACAAAGTTCGTTTTGGATGGATCAATTTAGTTGAAATAGACAGTTTTTGCATGAAAACTCATTCCTGGTGGAACTTCATAGCAAAGTACAAAGTTCGTTTTGGATGGACAAAGTTAGTTGAAATAGACAGTTTTTGCATGAAAACTCATTCCTGGTGGAACTTCATAGCAAAGTACAAAGTTCGTTTTGGATGGACAAAGTTAGTTGAAATAGACAGTTTTTGCATAAAAACTCATTCCTGGTGGAACTTCATAGCAAAGTACAAAGTTCGTTATGGATGGACAAAGTTAGTTGAAATAGACAGTTTTTGCATGAAAACTCATTCCTGGTGGAACTTCATAGCAAAGTACAAAGTTCGTTTTGGATGGACAAAGTTAGTTGAAATAGACAGTTTTTGCATAAAAACTCATTCCTGGTGGAACTTCATAGCAAAGTACAAAGTTCGTTTTGGATGGATCAATTTAGTTGAAATAGACAGTTTTTGCATGAAAACTCATTCCTGGTGGAACTTCATAGCAAAGTACAAAGTTCGTTTTGGATGGACAAAGTTAGTTGAAATAGACAGTTTTTGCATGAAAACTCATTCCTGGTGGAACTTCATAGCAAAGTACAAAGTTCGTTTTGGATGGACAAAGTTAGTTGAAATAGACAGTTTTTGCATAAAAACTCATTCCTGGTGGAACTTCATAGCAAAGTACAAAGTTCGTTTTGGATGGACAAAGTTAGTTGAAATAGACAGTTTTTGCATGAAAACTCATTCCTGGTGGAACTTCATAGCAAAGTACAAAGTTCGTTTTGGATGGACAAAGTTAGTTGAAATAGACAGTTTTTGCATGAAAACTCATTCCTGGTGGAACTTCATAGCAAAGTACAAAGTTCGTTTTGGATGGATCAATTTAGTTGAAATAGACAGTTTTTGCATGAAAACTCATTCCTGGTGGAACTTCATAGCAAAGTACAAAGTTCGTTTTGGATGGACAAAGTTAGTTGAAATAGACAGTTTTTGCATGAAAACTCATTCCTGGTGGAACTTCATAGCAAAGTACAAAGTTCGTTTTGGATGGACAAAGTTAGTTGAAATAGACAGTTTTTGCATAAAAACTCATTCCTGGTGGAACTTCATAGCAAAGTACAAAGTTCGTTTTGGATGGATCAATTTAGTTGAAATAGACAGTTTTTGCATGAAAACTCATTCCTGGTGGAACTTCATAGCAAAGTACAAAGTTCGTTTTGGATGGACAAAGTTAGTTGAAATAGACAGTTTTTGCATGAAAACTCATTCCTGGTGGAACTTCATAGCAAAGTACAAAGTTCGTTTTGGATGGACAAAGTTAGTTGAAATAGACAGTTTTTGCATAAAAACTCATTCCTGGTGGAACTTCATAGCAAAGTACAAAGTTCGTTTTGGATGGACAAAGTTAGTTGAAATAGACAGTTTTTGCATGAAAACTCATTCCTGGTGGAACTTCATAGCAAAGTACAAAGTTCGTTTTGGATGGACAAAGTTAGTTGAAATAGACAGTTTTTGCATGAAAACTCATTCCTGGTGGAACTTCATAGCAAAGTACAAAGTTCGTTTTGGATGGACAAAGTTAGTTGAAATAGACAGTTTTTGCATGAAAACTCATTCCTGGTGGAACTTCATAGCAAAGTACAAAGTTCGTTTTGGATGGATCAATTTAGTTGAAATAGACAGTTTTTGCATGAAAACTCATTCCTGGTGGAACTTCATAGCAAAGTACAAAGTTCGTTTTGGATGGACAAAGTTAGTTGAAATAGACAGTTTTTGCATGAAAACTCATTCCTGGTGGAACTTCATAGCAAAGTACAAAGTTCGTTTTGGATGGACAAAGTTAGTTGAAATAGACAGTTTTTGCATGAAAACTCATTCCTGGTGGAACTTCATAGCAAAGTACAAAGTTCGTTTTGGATGGACAAAGTTAGTTGAAATAGACAGTTTTAGCATAAAAACTCATTCCTGGTGGAACTTCATAGCAAAGTACAAAGTTCGTTTTGGATGGACAAAGTTAGTTGAAATAGACAGTTTTTGCATGAAAACTCATTCCTGGTGGAACTTCATAGCAAAGTACAAAGTTCGTTTTGGATGGACAAAGTTAGTTGAAATAGACAGTTTTTGCATGAAAACTCATTCCTGGTGGAACTTCATAGCAAAGTACAAAGTTCGTTTTGGATGGACAAAGTTAGTTGAAATAGACAGTTTTTGCATAAAAACTCATTCCTGGTGGAACTTCATAGCAAAGTACAAAGTTCGTTTTGGATGGACAAAGTTAGTTGAAATAGACAGTTTTTGCATGAAAACTCATTCCTGGTGGAACTTCATAGCAAAGTACAAAGTTCGTTTTGGATGGACAAAGTTAGTTGAAATAGACAGTTTTTGCATAAAAACTCATTCCTGGTGGAACTTCATAGCAAAGTACAAAGTTCGTTTTGGATGGATCAATTTAGTTGAAATAGACAGTTTTTGCATGAAAACTCATTCCTGGTGGAACTTCATAGCAAAGTACAAAGTTCGTTTTGGATGGACAAAGTTAGTTGAAATAGACAGTTTTTGCATGAAAACTCATTCCTGGTGGAACTTCATAGCAAAGTACAAAGTTCGTTTTGGATGGACAAAGTTAGTTGAAATAGACAGTTTTTGCATAAAAACTCATTCCTGGTGGAACTTCATAGCAAAGTACAAAGTTCGTTTTGGATGGATCAATTTAGTTGAAATAGACAGTTTTTGCATGAAAACTCATTCCTGGTGGAACTTCATAGCAAAGTACAAAGTTCGTTTTGGATGGACAAAGTTAGTTGAAATAGACAGTTTTTGCATGAAAACTCATTCCTGGTGGAACTTCATAGCAAAGTACAAAGTTCGTTTTGGATGGACAAAGTTAGTTGAAATAGACAGTTTTTGCATGAAAACTCATTCCTGGTGGAACTTCATAGCAAAGTACAAAGTTCGTTTTGGATGGACAAAGTTAGTTGAAATAGACAGTTTTAGCATAAAAACTCATTCCTGGTGGAACTTCATAGCAAAGTACAAAGTTCGTTTTGGATGGACAAAGTTAGTTGAAATAGACAGTTTTTGCATGAAAACTCATTCCTGGTGGAACTTCATAGCAAAGTACAAAGTTCGTTTTGGATGGACAAAGTTAGTTGAAATAGACAGTTTTTGCATGAAAACTCATTCCTGGTGGAACTTCATAGCAAAGTACAAAGTTCGTTTTGGATGGACAAAGTTAGTTGAAATAGACAGTTTTTGCATAAAAACTCATTCCTGGTGGAACTTCATAGCAAAGTACAAAGTTCGTTTTGGATGGACAAAGTTAGTTGAAATAGACAGTTTTTGCATGAAAACTCATTCCTGGTGGAACTTCATAGCAAAGTACAAAGTTCGTTTTGGATGGACAAAGTTAGTTGAAATAGACAGTTTTTGCATAAAAACTCATTCCTGGTGGAACTTCATAGCAAAGTACAAAGTTCGTTTTGGATGGACAAAGTTAGTTGAAATAGACAGTTTTTGCATGAAAACTCATTCCTGGTGGAACTTCATAGCAAAGTACAAAGTTCGTTTTGGATGGATCAATTTAGTTGAAATAGACAGTTTTTGCATGAAAACTCATTCCTGGTGGAACTTCATAGCAAAGTACAAAGTTCATTTTGGATGGACAAAGTTAGTTGAAATAGACAGTTTTTGCATAAAAACTCATTCCTGGTGGAACTTCATAGCAAAGTACAAAGTTCGTTTTGGATGGATCAATTTAGTTGAAATAGACAGTTTTTGCATGAAAACTCATTCCTGGTGGAACTTCATAGCAAAGTACAAAGTTCGTTTTGGATGGATCAATTTAGTTGAAATAGACAGTTTTTGCATGTAAACTCATTCCTGGTGGAACTTCATAGCAAAGTACAAAGTTCGTTTTGGATGGACAAAGTTAGTTGAAATAGACAGTTTTTGCATGAAAACTCATTCCTGGTGGAACTTCATAGCAAAGTACAAAGTTCGTTTTGGATGGACAAAGTTAGTTGAAATAGACAGTTTTTGCATGAAAACTCATTCCTGGTGGAACTTCATAGCAAAGTACAAAGTTCGTTTTGGATGGACAAAGTTAGTTGAAATAGACAGTTTTTGCATAAAAACTCATTCCTGGTGGAACTTCATAGCAAAGTACAAAGTTCGTTTTGGATGGACAAAGTTAGTTGAAATAGACAGTTTTTGCATGAAAACTCATTCCTGGTGGAACTTCAAAGTACAAAGTTCGTTTTGGATGGACAAAGTTAGTTGAAATAGACAGTTTTTGCATGAAAACTCATTCCTGGTGGAACTTCATAGCAAAGTACAAAGTTCGTTTTGGATGGACGAATTAAGTTGAAATAGACAGTTTTTGCATGAAAACTCATTCCTGGTGGAACTTCATAGCAAAGTACAAAGTTCGTTTTGGATGGATCAATTCAGTTGAAATAGACAGTTTTTGCATGAAAACTCATTCCTGGTGGAACTTCATAGCAAAGTACAAAGTTCGTTTTGGATGGATCAATTTAGTTGAAATAGACAGTTTTTGCATGAAAACTCATTCCTGGTGGAACTTCATAGCAAAGTACAAAGTTCGTTTTGGATGGACAAAGTTAGTTGAAATAGACAGTTTTTGCATGAAAACTCATTCCTGGTGGAACTTCATAGCAAAGTACAAAGTTCGTTTTGGATGGACAAAGTTAGTTGAAATAGACAGTTTTTGCATAAAAACTCATTCCTGGTGGAACTTCATAGCAAAGTACAAAGTTCGTTTTGGATGGATCAATTTAGTTGAAATAGACAGTTTTTGCATGAAAACTCATTCCTGGTGGAACTTCATAGCAAAGTACAAAGTTCGTTTTGGATGGACAAAGTTAGTTGAAATAGACAGTTTTTGCATGAAAACTCATTCCTGGTGGAACTTCATAGCAAAGTACAAAGTTCGTTTTGGATGGACAAAGTTAGTTGAAATAGACAGTTTTTGCATAAAAACTCATTCCTGGTGGAACTTCATAGCAAAGTACAAAGTTCGTTTTGGATGGACAAAGTTAGTTGAAATAGACAGTTTTTGCATGAAAACTCATTCCTGGTGGAACTTCATAGCAAAGTACAAAGTTCGTTTTGGATGGACAAAGTTAGTTGAAATAGACAGTTTTTGCATAAAAACTCATTCCTGGTGGAACTTCATAGCAAAGTACAAAGTTCGTTTTGGATGGATCAATTTAGTTGAAATAGACAGTTTTTGCATGAAAACTCATTCCTGGTGGAACTTCATAGCAAAGTACAAAGTTCGTTTTGGATGGACAAAGTTAGTTGAAATAGACAGTTTTTGCATAAAAACTCATTCCTGGTGGAACTTCATAGCAAAGTACAAAGTTCGTTTTGGATGGACAAAGTTAGTTGAAATAGACAGTTTTTGCATGAAAACTCATTCCTGGTGGAACTTCATAGCAAAGTACAAAGTTCGTTTTGGATGGATCAATTTAGTTGAAATAGACAGTTTTTGCATGAAAACTCATTCCTGGTGGAACTTCATAGCAAAGTACAAAGTTCGTTTTGGATGGACAAAGTTAGTTGAAATAGACAGTTTTTGCATAAAAACTCATTCCTGGTGGAACTTCATAGCAAAGTACAAAGTTCGTTTTGGATGGATCAATTTAGTTGAAATAGACAGTTTTTGCATGAAAACTCATTCCTGGTGGAACTTCATAGCAAAGTACAAAGTTCGTTTTGGATGGATCAATTTAGTTGAAATAGACAGTTTTTGCATGTAAACTCATTCCTGGTGGAACTTCATAGCAAAGTACAAAGTTCGTTTTGGATGGACAAAGTTAGTTGAAATAGACAGTTTTTGCATGAAAACTCATTCCTGGTGGAACTTCATAGCAAAGTACAAAGTTCGTTTTGGATGGACAAAGTTAGTTGAAATAGACAGTTTTTGCATGAAAACTCATTCCTGGTGGAACTTCATAGCAAAGTACAAAGTTCGTTTTGGATGGACAAAGTTAGTTGAAATAGACAGTTTTTGCATAAAAACTCATTCCTGGTGGAACTTCATAGCAAAGTACAAAGTTCGTTTTGGATGGACAAAGTTAGTTGAAATAGACAGTTTTTGCATGAAAACTCATTCCTGGTGGAACTTCAAAGTACAAAGTTCGTTTTGGATGGACAAAGTTAGTTGAAATAGACAGTTTTTGCATGAAAACTCATTCCTGGTGGAACTTCATAGCAAAGTACAAAGTTCGTTTTGGATGGACGAATTAAGTTGAAATAGACAGTTTTTGCATGAAAACTCATTCCTGGTGGAACTTCATAGCAAAGTACAAAGTTCGTTTTGGATGGATCAATTCAGTTGAAATAGACAGTTTTTGCATGAAAACTCATTCCTGGTGGAACTTCATAGCAAAGTACAAAGTTCGTTTTGGATGGATCAATTTAGTTGAAATAGACAGTTTTTGCATGAAAACTCATTCCTGGTGGAACTTCATAGCAAAGTACAAAGTTCGTTTTGGATGGACAAAGTTAGTTGAAATAGACAGTTTTTGCATGAAAACTCATTCCTGGTGGAACTTCATAGCAAAGTACAAAGTTCGTTTTGGATGGACAAAGTTAGTTGAAATAGACAGTTTTTGCATAAAAACTCATTCCTGGTGGAACTTCATAGCAAAGTACAAAGTTCGTTTTGGATGGATCAATTTAGTTGAAATAGACAGTTTTTGCATGAAAACTCATTCCTGGTGGAACTTCATAGCAAAGTACAAAGTTCGTTTTGGATGGACAAAGTTAGTTGAAATAGACAGTTTTTGCATGAAAACTCATTCCTGGTGGAACTTCATAGCAAAGTACAAAGTTCGTTTTGGATGGACAAAGTTAGTTGAAATAGACAGTTTTTGCATAAAAACTCATTCCTGGTGGAACTTCATAGCAAAGTACAAAGTTCGTTTTGGATGGACAAAGTTAGTTGAAATAGACAGTTTTTGCATGAAAACTCATTCCTGGTGGAACTTCATAGCAAAGTACAAAGTTCGTTTTGGATGGACAAAGTTAGTTGAAATAGACAGTTTTTGCATAAAAACTCATTCCTGGTGGAACTTCATAGCAAAGTACAAAGTTCGTTTTGGATGGATCAATTTAGTTGAAATAGACAGTTTTTGCATGAAAACTCATTCCTGGTGGAACTTCATAGCAAAGTACAAAGTTCGTTTTGGATGGACAAAGTTAGTTGAAATAGACAGTTTTTGCATGAAAACTCATTCCTGGTGGAACTTCATAGCAAAGTACAAAGTTCGTTTTGGATGGACAAAGTTAGTTGAAATAGACAGTTTTTGCATAAAAACTCATTCCTGGTGGAACTTCATAGCAAAGTACAAAGTTCGTTTTGGATGGATCAATTTAGTTGAAATAGACAGTTTTTGCATGAAAACTCATTCCTGGTGGAACTTCATAGCAAAGTACAAAGTTCGTTTTGGATGGATCAATTTAGTTGAAATAGACAGTTTTTGCATGAAAACTCATTCCTGGTGGAACTTCATAGCAAAGTACAAAGTTCGTTTTGGATGGACAAAGTTAGTTGAAATAGACAGTTTTTGCATAAAAACTCATTCCTGGTGGAACTTCATAGCAAAGTACAAAGTTCGTTTTGGATGGACAAAGTTAGTTGAAATAGACAGTTTTTGCATGAAAACTCATTCCTGGTGGAACTTCATAGCAAAGTACAAAGTTCGTTTTGGATGGACAAAGTTAGTTGAAATAGACAGTTTTTGCATGAAAACTCATTCCTGGTGGAACTTCATAGCAAAGTACAAAGTTCGTTTTGGATGGACAAAGTTAGTTGAAATAGACAGTTTTTGCATAAAAACTCATTCCTGGTGGAACTTCATAGCAAAGTACAAAGTTCGTTTTGGATGGACAAAGTTAGTTGAAATAGACAGTTTTTGCATGAAAACTCATTCCTGGTGGAACTTCATAGCAAAGTACAAAGTTCGTTTTGGATGGACAAAGTTAGTTGAAATAGACAGTTTTTGCATAAAAACTCATTCCTGGTGGAACTTCATAGCAAAGTACAAAGTTCGTTTTGGATGGACAAAGTTAGTTGAAATAGACAGTTTTTGCATAAAAACTCATTCCTGGTGGAACTTCATAGCAAAGTACAAAGTTCGTTTTGGATGGATCAATTTAGTTGAAATAGACAGTTTTTGCATGAAAACTCATTCCTGGTGGAACTTCATAGCAAAGTACAAAGTTCGTTTTGGATGGACAAAGTTAGTTGAAATAGACAGTTTTTGCATGAAAACTCATTCCTGGTGGAACTTCATAGCAAAGTACAAAGTTCGTTTTGGATGGACAAAGTTAGTTGAAATAGACAGTTTTTGCATAAAAACTCATTCCTGGTGGAACTTCATAGCAAAGTACAAAGTTCGTTTTGGATGGACAAAGTTAGTTGAAATAGACAGTTTTTGCATGAAAACTCATTCCTGGTGGAACTTCATAGCAAAGTACAAAGTTCGTTTTGGATGGACAAAGTTAGTTGAAATAGACAGTTTTTGCATGAAAACTCATTCCTGGTGGAACTTCATAGCAAAGTACAAAGTTCGTTTTGGATGGACAAAGTTAGTTGAAATAGACAGTTTTTGCATAAAAACTCATTCCTGGTGGAACTTCATAGCAAAGTACAAAGTTCGTTTTGGATGGACAAAGTTAGTTGAAATAGACAGTTTTTGCATGAAAACTCATTCCTGGTGGAACTTCAAAGTACAAAGTTCGTTTTGGATGGACAAAGTTAGTTGAAATAGACAGTTTTTGCATGAAAACTCATTCCTGGTGGAACTTCATAGCAAAGTACAAAGTTCGTTTTGGATGGACGAATTAAGTTGAAATAGACAGTTTTTGCATGAAAACTCATTCCTGGTGGAACTTCATAGCAAAGTACAAAGTTCGTTTTGGATGGACAAAGTTAGTTGAAATAGACAGTTTTTGCATAAAAACTCATTCCTGGTGGAACTTCATAGCAAAGTACAAAGTTCGTTTTGGATGGACAAAGTTAGTTGAAATAGACAGTTTTTGCATGAAAACTCATTCCTGGTGGAACTTCATAGCAAAGTACAAAGTTCGTTTTGGATGGACAAAGTTAGTTGAAATAGACAGTTTTTGCATGAAAACTCATTCCTGGTGGAACTTCATAGCAAAGTACAAAGTTCGTTTTGGATGGACAAAGTTAGTTGAAATAGACAGTTTTTGCATAAAAACTCATTCCTGGTGGAACTTCATAGCAAAGTACAAAGTTCGTTTTGGATGGATCAATTTAGTTGAAATAGACAGTTTTTGCATGAAAACTCATTCCTGGTGGAACTTCAAAGTACAAAGTTCGTTTTGGATGGACAAAGTTAGTTGAAATAGACAGTTTTTGCATGAAAACTCATTCCTGGTGGAACTTCATAGCAAAGTACAAAGTTCGTTTTGGATGGACGAATTAAGTTGAAATAGACAGTTTTTGCATGAAAACTCATTCCTGGTGGAACTTCATAGCAAAGTACAAAGTTCGTTTTGGATGGACAAAGTTAGTTGAAATAGACAGTTTTTGCATGAAAACTCATTCCTGGTGGAACTTCATAGCAAAGTACAAAGTTCGTTTTGGATGGACAAAGTTAGTTGAAATAGACAGTTTTTGCATGAAAACTCATTCCTGGTGGAACTTCATAGCAAAGTACAAAGTTCGTTTTGGATGGACAAAGTTAGTTGAAATAGACAGTTTTTGCATGAAAACTCATTCCTGGTGGAACTTCATAGCAAAGTACAAAGTTCGTTTTGGATGGATCAATTTAGTTGAAATAGACAGTTTTTGCATGTAAACTCATTCCTGGTGGAACTTCATAGCAAAGTACAAAGTTCGTTTTGGATGGACAAAGTTAGTTGAAATAGACAGTTTTTGCATGAAAACTCATTCCTGGTGGAACTTCATAGCAAAGTACAAAGTTCGTTTTGGATGGACAAAGTTAGTTGAAATAGACAGTTTTTGCATAAAAACTCATTCCTGGTGGAACTTCATAGCAAAGTACAAAGTTCGTTTTGGATGGACAAAGTTAGTTGAAATAGACAGTTTTTGCATAAAAACTCATTCCTGGTGGAACTTCATAGCAAAGTACAAAGTTCGTTTTGGATGGATCAATTTAGTTGAAATAGACAGTTTTTGCATGAAAACTCATTCCTGGTGGAACTTCATAGCAAAGTACAAAGTTCGTTTTGGATGGACAAAGTAAGTTGAAATAGACAGTTTTTGCATGAAAACTCATTCCTGGTGGAACTTCATAGCAAAGTACAAAGTTCGTTTTGGATGGACAAAGTTAGTTGAAATAGACAGTTTTTGCATAAAAACTCATTCCTGGTGGAACTTCATAGCAAAGTACAAAGTTCGTTTTGGATGGACAAAGTTAGTTGAAATAGACAGTTTTTGCATGAAAACTCATTCCTGGTGGAACTTCATAGCAAAGTACAAAGTTCGTTTTGGATGGACAAAGTTAGTTGAAATAGACAGTTTTTGCATGAAAACTCATTCCTGGTGGAACTTCATAGCAAAGTACAAAGTTCGTTTTGGATGGACAAAGTTAGTTGAAATAGACAGTTTTTGCATAAAAACTCATTCCTGGTGGAACTTCATAGCAAAGTACAAAGTTCGTTTTGGATGGATCAATTTAGTTGAAATAGACAGTTTTTGCATGAAAACTCATTCCTGGTGGAACTTCATAGCAAAGTACAAAGTTCGTTTTGGATGGACAAAGTTAGTTGAAATAGACAGTTTTTGCATGAAAACTCATTCCTGGTGGAACTTCATAGCAAAGTACAAAGTTCGTTTTGGATGGACAAAGTTAGTTGAAATAGACAGTTTTTGCATAAAAACTCATTCCTGGTGGAACTTCATAGCAAAGTACAAAGTTCGTTTTGGATGGATCAATTTAGTTGAAATAGACAGTTTTTGCATGAAAACTCATTCCTGGTGGAACTTCATAGCAAAGTACAAAGTTCGTTTTGGATGGACAAAGTAAGTTGAAATAGACAGTTTTTGCATGAAAACTCATTCCTGGTGGAACTTCATAGCAAAGTACAAAGTTCGTTTTGGATGGACAAAGTTAGTTGAAATAGACAGTTTTTGCATAAAAACTCATTCCTGGTGGAACTTCATAGCAAAGTACAAAGTTCGTTTTGGATGGACAAAGTTAGTTGAAATAGACAGTTTTTGCATGAAAACTCATTCCTGGTGGAACTTCATAGCAAAGTACAAAGTTCGTTTTGGATGGACAAAGTTAGTTGAAATAGACAGTTTTTGCATGAAAACTCATTCCTGGTGGAACTTCATAGCAAAGTACAAAGTTCGTTTTGGATGGACAAAGTCAGTTGAAATAGACAGTTTTTGCATAAAAACTCATTCCTGGTGGAACTTCATAGCAAAGTACAAAGTTCGTTTTGGATGGATCAATTTAGTTGAAATAGACAGTTTTTGCATGAAAACTCATTCCTGGTGGAACTTCATAGCAAAGTACAAAGTTCGTTTTGGATGGACAAAGTTAGTTGAAATAGACAGTTTTTGCATGAAAACTCATTCCTGGTGGAACTTCATAGCAAAGTACAAAGTTCGTTTTGGATGGATCAATTTAGTTGAAATAGACAGTTTTTGCATGAAAACTCATTCCTGGTGGAACTTCATAGCAAAGTACAAAGTTCGTTTTGGATGGACAAAGTTAGTTGAAATAGACAGTTTTTGCATGAAAACTCATTCCTGGTGGAACTTCATAGCAAAGTACAAAGTTCGTTTTGGATGGACAAAGTTAGTTGAAATAGACAGTTTTTGCATAAAAACTCATTCCTGGTGGAACTTCATAGCAAAGTACAAAGTTCGTTTTGGATGGATCAATTTAGTTGAAATAGACAGTTTTTGCATGAAAACTCATTCCTGGTGGAACTTCATAGCAAAGTACAAAGTTCGTTTTGGATGGACAAAGTTAGTTGAAATAGACAGTTTTTGCATGAAAACTCATTCCTGGTGGAACTTCATAGCAAAGTACAAAGTTCGTTTTGGATGGACAAAGTTAGTTGAAATAGACAGTCTTTGCAAAAAAACTCATTCCTGGTGGAACTTCATAGCAAAGTACAAAGTTCGTTTTGGATGGATCAATTTAGTTGAAATAGACAGTTTTTGCATGAAAACTCATTCCTGGTGGAACTTCATAGCAAAGTACAAAGTTCGTTTTGGATGGACAAAGTTAGTTGAAATAGACAGTTTTTGCATGAAAACTCATTCCTGGTGGAACTTCATAGCAAAGTACAAAGTTCGTTTTGGATGGACAAAGTTAGTTGAAATAGACAGTTTTTGCATAAAAACTCATTCCTGGTGGAACTTCATAGCAAAGTACAAAGTTCGTTTTGGATGGACAAAGTTAGTTGAAATAGACAGTTTTTGCATGAAAACTCATTCCTGGTGGAACTTCATAGCAAAGTACAAAGTTCGTTTTGGATGGACAAAGTTAGTTGAAATAGACAGTTTTTGCATGAAAACTCATTCCTGGTGGAACTTCATAGCAAAGTACAAAGTTCGTTTTGGATGGACAAAGTTAGTTGAAATAGACAGTTTTTGCATGAAAACTCATTCCTGGTGGAACTTCATAGCAAAGTACAAAGTTCGTTTTGGATGGATCAATTTAGTTGAAATAGACAGTTTTTGCATGAAAACTCATTCCTGGTGGAACTTCAAAGTACAAAGTTTGTTTTGGATGGACAAAGTTAGTTGAAATAGACAGTTTTTGCATGAAAACTCATTCCTGGTGGAACTTCATAGCAAAGTACAAAGTTCGTTTTGGATGGACGAATTAAGTTGAAATAGACAGTTTTTGCATGAAAACTCATTCCTGGTGGAACTTCATAGCAAAGTACAAAGTTCGTTTTGGATGGATCAATTCAGTTGACATAGACAGTTTTTGCATGAAAACTCATTCCTGGTGGAACTTCATAGCAAAGTACAAAGTTCGTTTTGGATGGATCAATTTAGTTGAAATAGACAGTTTTTGCATGAAAACTCATTCCTGGTGGAACTTCAAAGTACAAAGTTCGTTTTGGATGGACAAAGTTAGTTGAAATAGACAGTTTTTGCATGAAAACTCATTCCTGGTGGAACTTCATAGCAAAGTACAAAGTTCGTTTTGGATGGACAAAGTTAGTTGAAATAGACAGTTTTTGCATGAAAACTCATTCCTGGTGGAACTTCATAGCAAAGTACAAAGTTCGTTTTGGATGGACAAAGTTAGTTGAAATAGACAGTTTTTGCATGAAAACTCATTCCTGGTGGAACTTCATAGCAAAGTACAAAGTCGTTTTGGATGGACAAAGTTAGTTGAAATAGACAGTTTTTGCATAAAAACTCATTCCTGGTGGAACTTCATAGCAAAGTACAAAGTTCGTTTCGGATGGATCAATTTAGTTGAAATAGACAGTTCTTGCATGAAAACTCATTCCTGGTGGAACTTCATAGCAAAGTACAAAGTTCGTTTTGGATGGATCAATTTAGTTAAAATAGACAGTTTTTGCATGAAAACTCATTCCTGGTGGAACTTCATAGCAAAGTACAAAGTTCGTTTTGGATGGACAAAGTTAGTTGAAATAGACAGTTTTTGCATGAAAACTCATTCCTGGTGGAACTTCATAGCAAAGTACAAAGTTCGTTTTGGATGGACAAAGTTAGTTGAAATAGACAGTTTGTGCATAAAAACTCATTCCTGGTGGAACTTCATAGCAAAGTACAAAGTTCGTTTTGGATGGATCAATTTAGTTGAAATAGACAGTTTTTGCATGGAAACTCATTCCTGGTGGAACTTCATAGCAAAGTACAAAGTTCGTTTTGGATGGACAAAGTTAGTTGAATAGACAGTTTTTGCATGAAAACTCATTCCTGGTGGAACTTCATAGCAAAGTACAAAGTTCGTTTTGGATGGACAAAGTTAGTTGAAATAGACAGTTTTTGTATAAAAACTCATTCCTGGTGGAACTTCATAGCAAAGTACAAAGTTCGTTTTGGATGGACAAAGTTAGTTGAAATAGACAGTTTTTGCATGAAAACTCATTCCTGGTGGAACTTCATAGCAAAGTACAAAGTTCGTTTTGGATGGACAAAGTTAGTTGAAATAGACAGTTTTTGCATGAAAACTCATTCCTGGTGGAACTTCATAGCAAAGTACAAAGTTCGTTTTGGATGGACAAAGTTAGTTGAAATAGACAGTTTTTGCATAAAAACTCATTCCTGGTGGAACTTCATAGCAAAGTACAAAGTTCGTTTTGGATGGACAAAGTTAGTTGAAATAGACAGTTTTTGCATAAAAACTCATTCCTGGTGGAACTTCATAGCAAAGTACAAAGTTCGTTTTGGATGGACAAAGTTAGTTGAAATAGACAGTTTTTGCATGAAAACTCATTCCTGGTGGAACTTCATAGCAAAGTACAAAGTTCGTTTTGGATGGATCAATTTAGTTGAAATAGACAGTTTTTGCATGAAAACTCATTCCTGGTGGAACTTCATAGCAAAGTACAAAGTTCGTTTTGGATGGACAAAGTTAGTTGAAATAGACAGTTTTTGCATAAAAACTCATTCCTGGTGGAACTTCATAGCAAAGTACAAAGTTCGTTTTGGATGGATCAATTTAGTTGAAATAGACAGTTTTTGCATGAAAACTCATTCCTGGTGGAACTTCATAGCAAAGTACAAAGTTCGTTTTGGATGGACAAAGTTAGTTGAAATAGACAGTTTTTGCATGAAAACTCATTCCTGGTGGAACTTCATAGCAAAGTACAAAGTTCGTTTTGGATGGACAAAGTTAGTTGAAATAGACAGTTTTTGCATAAAAACTCATTCCTGGTGGAACTTCATAGCAAAGTACAAAGTTCGTTTTGGATGGATCAATTTAGTTGAAATAGACAGTTTTTGCATGAAAACTCATTCCTGGTGGAACTTCATAGCAAAGTACAAAGTTCGTTTTGGATGGACAAAGTTAGTTGAAATAGACAGTTTTTGCATGAAAACTCATTCCTGGTGGAACTTCATAGCAAAGTACAAAGTTCGTTTTGGATGGACAAAGTTAGTTGAAATAGACAGTTTTTGCATAAAAACTCATTCCTGGTGGAACTTCATAGCAAAGTACAAAGTTCGTTTTGGATGGATCAATTTAATTGAAATAGACAGTTTTTGCATGAAAACTCATTCCTGGTGGAACTTCATAGCAAAGTACAAAGTTCGTTTTGGATGGACAAAGTTAGTTGAAATAGACAGTTTTTGCATGAAAACTCATTCCTGGTGGAACTTCATAGCAAAGTACAAAGTTCGTTTTGGATGGACAAAGTTAGTTGAAATAGACAGTTTTTGCATAAAAACTCATTCCTGGTGGAACTTCATAGCAAAGTACAAAGTTCGTTTTGGATGGACAAAGTTAGTTGAAATAGACAGTTTTTGCATGAAAACTCATTCCTGGTGGAACTTCATAGCAAAGTACAAAGTTCGTTTTGGATGGACAAAGTTAGTTGAAATAGACAGTTTTTGCATAAAAACTCATTCCTGGTGGAACTTCATAGCAAAGTACAAAGTTCGTTTTGGATGGATCAATTTAGTTGAAATAGACAGTTTTTGCATGAAAACTCATTCCTGGTGGAACTTCATAGCAAAGTACAAAGTTCGTTTTGGATGGACAAAGTTAGTTGAAATAGACAGTTTTTGCATGAAAACTCATTCCTGGTGGAACTTCATAGCAAAGTACAAAGTTCGTTTTGGATGGACAAAGTTAGTTGAAATAGACAGTTTTTGCATAAAAACTCATTCCTGGTGGAACTTCATAGCAAAGTACAAAGTTCGTTTTGGATGGATCAATTTAGTTGAAATAGACAGTTTTTGCATGAAAACTCATTCCTGGTGGAACTTCATAGCAAAGTACAAAGTTCGTTTTGGATGGACAAAGTTAGTTGAAATAGACAGTTTTTGCATGAAAACTCATTCCTGGTGGAACTTCATAGCAAAGTACAAAGTTCGTTTTGGATGGATCAATTAAGTTAAAATAGACAGTTTGTGCATGAAAACTCATTCCTGGTGGAGCTTCATAGCAAAGTACAAAGTTCGTTTTGGATGGACAAAGTTAGTTGAAATAGACAGTTTTTGCATGAAAACTCATTCCTGGTGGAACTTCATAGCAAAGTACAAAGTTCGTTTTGGATGGATCAATTTAGTTGAAATAGACAGTTTTTGCATGAAAACTCATTCCTGGTGGAACTTCATAGCAAAGTACAAAGTTCGTTTTGGATGGATCAATTTAGTTGAAATAGACAGTTTTTGCATGAAAACTCATTCCTGGTGGAACTTCATAGCAAAGTACAAAGTTCGTTTTGGATGGATGAATTTAGTTGAAATAGACAGTTTTTGCATGAAAACTCATTCCTGGTGGAACTTCATAGCAAAGTACAAAGTTCGTTTTGGATGGACAAAGTTAGTTGAAATAGACAGTTTTTGCATGAAAACTCATTCCTGGTGGAACTTCATAGCAAAGTACAAAGTTCGTTTTGGATGGACAAAGTTAGTTGAAATAGACAGTTTTTGCATGAAAACTCATTCCTGGTGGAACTTCATAGCAAAGTACAAAGTTCGTTTTGGATGGACAAAGTTAGTTGAAATAGACAGTTTTTGCATAAAAACTCATTCCTGGTGGAACTTCATAGCAAAGTACAAAGTTCGTTTTGGATGGATCAATTTAGTTGAAATAGACAGTTTTTGCATGAAAACTCATTCCTGGTGGAACTTCATAGCAAAGTACAAAGTTCGTTTTGGATGGACAAAGTTAGTTGAAATAGACAGTTTTTGCATGAAAACTCATTCCTGGTGGAACTTCATAGCAAAGTACAAAGTTCGTTTTTAATGGACAAAGTTAGTTGAAATAGACAGTTTTTGCATGAAAACTCATTCCTGGTGGAACTTCATAGCAAAGTACAAAGTTCGTTTTGGATGGATCAATTTAGTTGAAATAGACAGTTTTTGCATGAAAACTCATTCCTGGTGGAACTTCATAGCAAAGTACAAAGTTCGTTTTGGATGGATCAATTTAGTTGAAATAGACAGTTTTTGCATAAAAACTCATTCCTGGTGGAGCTTCATAGCAAAGTACAAAGTTCGTTTTGGATGGATCAATTTAGTTGAAATAGACAGTTTGTGCATGAAAACTCATTCCTGGTGGAGCTTCATAGCAAAGTACAAAGTTCGTTTTGGATGGACAAAGTTAGTTGAAATAGACAGTTTTTGCATGAAAACTCATTCCTGGTGGAACTTCATAGCAAAGTACAAAGTTCGTTTCGGATGGATCAATTTAGTTGAAATAGACAGTTCTTGCATGAAAACTCATTCCTGGTGGAGCTTCATAGCAAAGTACAAAGTTCGTTTTGGATGGACAAAGTTAGTTGAAATAGACAGTTTTTGCATGAAAACTCATTCCTGGTGGAACTTCATAGCAAAGTACAAAGTTCGTTTTGGATGGACAAAGTTAGTTGAAATAGACAGTTTTTGCATGAAAACTCATTCCTGGTGGAACTTCATAGCAAAGTACAAAGTTCGTTTTGGATGGACAAAGTTAGTTGAAATAGACAGTTTTTGCATGAAAACTCATTCCTGGTGGAACTTCATAGCAAAGTACAAAGTTCGTTTTGGATGGACAAAGTTAGTTGAAATAGACAGTTTTTGCATGAAAACTCATTCCTGGTGGAACTTCATAGCAAAGTACAAAGTTCGTTTTGGATGGACAAAGTTAGTTGAAATAGACAGTTTTTGCATAAAAACTCATTCCTGGTGGAACTTCATAGCAAAGTACAAAGTTCGTTTTGGATGGACAAAGTTAGTTGAAATAGACAGTTTTTGCATGAAAACTCATTCCTGGTGGAACTTCATAGCAAAGTACAAAGTTCGTTTTGGATGGATGAATTTAGTTGAAATAGACAGTTTTTGCATGAAAACTCATTCCTGGTGGAACTTCATAGCAAAGTACAAAGTTCGTTTTGGATGGACAAAGTTAGTTGAAATAGACAGTTTTTGCATGAAAACTCATTCCTGGTGGAACTTCATAGCAAAGTACAAAGTTCGTTTTGGATGGATCAATTTAGTTGAAATAGACAGTTTTTGCATGAAAACTCATTCCTGGTGGAACTTCATAGCAAAGTACAAAGTTCGTTTTGGATGGACAAAGTTAGTTGAAATAGACAGTTTTTGCATGAAAACTCATTCCTGGTAGAACTTCATAGCAAAGTACAAAGTTCGTATCGGATGGACGAATTTAGTTGAAATAGACAGTTTTTGCATGAAAACTCATTCCTGGTGGAACTTCATAGCAAAGTACAAAATTCGTTTCGGATGGATCAATTTAGTTGAAATAGACAGTTCTTGCATGAAAACTCATTCCTGGTGGAACTTCATAGCAAAGTACAAAGTTCGTTTTGGATGGACAAAGTTAGTTGAAATAGACAGTTTTTGCATGAAAACTCATTCCTGGTGGAACTTCAAAGCAAAGTACAAAGTTCGTTTTGGATGGACAAAGTTAGTTGAAATAGACAGTTTTTGCATAAAAACTCATTCCTGGTGGAACTTCATAGCAAAGTACAAAGTTCGTTTTGGATGGATCAATTTAGTTTAAATAGACAGTTCTTGCATGAAAACTCATTCCTGGTGGAACTTCATAGCAAAGTACAAAATTCGTTTCGGATGGATCAATTTAGTTGAAATAGACAGTTTTTGCATGAAAACTCATTCCTGGTGGAACTTCATAGCAAAGTACAAAGTTCGTTTTGGATGGACAAAGTTAGTTGAAATAGACAGTTTTTGCATAAAAACTCATTCCTGGTGGAACTTCATAGCAAAGTACAAAGTTCGTTTTGGATGGACAAAGTTAGTTGAAATAGACAGTTTTTGCATGAAAACTCATTCCTGGTGGAACTTCATAGCAAAGTACAAAGTTCGTTTTGGATGGACAAAGTTAGTTGAAATAGACAGTTTTTGCATGAAAACTCATTCCTGGTGGAACTTCATAGCAAAGTACAAAGTTCGTTTTGGATGGATCAATTTAGTTGAAATAGACAGTTTTTGCATGAAAACTCATTCCTGGTGGAACTTCATAGCAAAGTACAAAGTTCGTTTTGGATGGACAAAGTTAGTTGAAATAGACAGTTTTTGCATGAAAACTCATTCCTGGTGGAACTTCATAGCAAAGTACAAAGTTCGTTTTGGATGGACAAAGTTAGTTGAAATAGACAGTTTTTGCATGAAAACTCATTCCTGGTGGAACTTCATAGCAAAGTACAAAGTTCGTTTTGGATGGATGAATTTAGTTGAAATAGACAGTTTTTGCATGAAAACTCATTCCTGGTGGAACTTCATAGCAAAGTACAAAGTTCGTTTTGGATGGATCAATTTAGTTGAAATAGACAGTTTTTGCATGAAAACTCATTCCTGGTGGAACTTCATAGCAAAGTACAAAGTTCGTTTTGGATGGATCAATTTAGTTGAAATAGACAGTTTTTGCATGAAAACTCATTCCTGGTGGAACTTCATAGCAAAGTACAAAGTTCGTTTTGGATGGATGAATTTAGTTGAAATAGACAGTTTTTGCATGAAAACTCATTCCTGGTGGAACTTCATAGCAAAGTACAAAGTTCGTTTTGGATGGATCAATTTAGTTGAAATAGACAGTTTTTGCATGAAAACTCATTCCTGGTAGAACTTCATAGCAAAGTACAAAGTTCGTATCGGATGGACGAATTTAGTTGAAATAGACAGTTTTTGCATGAAAACTCATTCCTGGTGGAACTTCATAGCAAAGTACAAAATTCGTTTCGGATGGATCAATTTAGTTGAAATAGACAGTTCTTGCATGAAAACTCATTCCTGGTGGAACTTCATAGCAAAGTACAAAGTTCGTTTTGGATGGACAAAGTTAGTTGAAATAGACAGTTTTTGCATGAAAACTCATTCCTGGTGGAACTTCATAGCAAAGTACAAAGTTCGTTTTGGATGGATGAATTTAGTTGAAATAGACAGTTTTTGCATGAAAACTCATTCCTGGTAGAACTTCATAGCAAAGTACAAAGTTCGTTTTGGATGGATCAATTTAGTTGAAATAGACAGTTTTTGCATGAAAACTCATTCCTGGTGGAACTTCATAGCAAAGTACAAAGTTCGTTTTGGATGGATCAATTTAGTTGAAATAGACAGTTTTTGCATGAAAACTCATTCCTGGTGGAACTTCATAGCAAAGTACAAAGTTCGTTTTGGATGGATGAATTTAGTTGAAATAGACAGTTTTTGCATGAAAACTCATTCCTGGTGGAACTTCATAGCAAAGTACAAAGTTCGTTTTGGATGGATCAATTTAGTTGAAATAGACAGTTTTTGCATGAAAACTCATTCCTGGTAGAACTTCATAGCAAAGTACAAAGTTCGTATCGGATGGACGAATTTAGTTGAAATAGACAGTTTTTGCATGAAAACTCATTCCTGGTAGAACTTCATAGCAAAGTACAAAGTTCGTATCGGATGGACGAATTTAGTTGAAATAGACAGTTTTTGCATGAAAACTCATTCCTGGTGGAACTTCATAGCAAAGTACAAAATTCGTTTCGGATGGATCAATTTAGTTGAAATAGACAGTTCTTGCATGAAAACTCATTCCTGGTGGAACTTCATAGCAAAGTACAAAGTTCGTTTTGGATGGACAAAGTTAGTTGAAATAGACAGTTTTTGCATGAAAACTCATTCCTGGTGGAACTTCATAGCAAAGTACAAAGTTCGTTTTGGATGGACAAAGTTAGTTGAAATAGACAGTTTTTGCATGAAAACTCATTCCTGGTGGAACTTCATAGCAAAGTACAAAGTTCGTTTTGGATGGATCAATTTAGTTGAAATAGACAGTTTTTGCATGAAAACTCATTCCTGGTGGAACTTCATAGCAAAGTACAAAGTTCGTATCGGATGGACGAATTTAGTTGAAATAGACAGTTTTTGCATGAAAACTCATTCCTGGTGGAACTTCATAGCAAAGTACAAAGTTCGTTTTGGATGGATGAATTTAGTTGAAATAGACAGTTTTTGCATGAAAACTCATTCCTGGTGGAACTTCATAGCAAAGTACAAAGTTCGTTTTGGATGGATGAATTTAGTTGAAATAGACAGTTTTTGCATGAAAACTCATTCCTGGTGGAACTTCATAGCAAAGTACAAAATTCGTTTCGGATGGATCAATTTAGTTGAAATAGACAGTTCTTGCATGAAAACTCATTCCTGGTGGAACTTCATAGCAAAGTACAAAGTTCGTTTTGGATGGACAAAGTTAGTTGAAATAGACAGTTTTTGCATGAAAACTCATTCCTGGTGGAACTTCATAGCAAAGTACAAAGTTCGTATCGGATGGACGAATTTAGTTGAAATAGACAGTTTTTGCATGAAAACTCATTCCTGGTGGAACTTCATAGCAAAGTACAAAGTTCGTTTTGGATGGATCATTTAGTTGAAATAGACAGTTTTTGCATGAAAACTCATTCCTGGTGGAACTTCATAGCAAAGTACAAAGTTCGTTTTGGATGGATCAATTTAGTTGAAATAGACAGTTTTTGCATGAAAACTCATTCCTGGTGGAACTTCATAGCAAAGTACAAAGTTCGTTTTGGATGGATGAATTTAGTTGAAATAGACAGTTTTTGCATGAAAACTCATTCCTGGTGGAACTTCATAGCAAAGTACAAAGTTCGTTTTGGATGGATCAATTTAGTTGAAATAGACAGTTTTTGCATGAAAACTCATTCCTGGTAGAACTTCATAGCAAAGTACAAAGTTCGTATCGGATGGACGAATTTAGTTGAAATAGACAGTTTTTGCATGAAAACTCATTCCTGGTGGAACTTCATAGCAAAGTACAAAATTCGTTTCGGATGGATCAATTTAGTTGAAATAGACAGTTCTTGCATAAAAACTCATTCCTGGTGGAACTTCATAGCAAAGTACAAAGTTCGTTTTGGATGGACAAAGTTAGTTGAAATAGACAGTTTTTGCATGAAAACTCATTCCTGGTGGAACTTCATAGCAAAGTACAAAGTTCGTTTTGGATGGACAAAGTTAGTTGAAATAGACAGTTTTTGCATGAAAACTCATTCCTGGTGGAACTTCATAGCAAAGTACAAAGTTCGTTTTGGATGGACAAAGTTAGTTGAAATAGACAGTTTTTTATGAAAACTCATTCCTGGTGGAACTTCATAGCAAAGTACAAAGTTCGAATCAGATGGACGAATTAAGTTGAAATAGACAGTTTTTGCATGAAAACTCATTCCTGGTGGAACTTCATAGCAAAGTACAAAGTTCGTTTTGGATGGACAAAGTTAGTTGAAATAGACAGTTTTTGCATAAAAACTCATTCCTGGTGGAACTTCATAGCATAGTACAAAGTTCGTTTTGGATGGACAAAGTTAGTTGAAATAGACAGTTTTTGCATGAAAACTCATTCCTGGTAGAACTTCATAGCAAAGTACAAAGTTCGTTTTGGATGGACGAATTTAGTTGAAATAGACAGTTTTTGCATGAAAACTCATTCCTGGTGGAACTTCATAGCAAAGTACAAAATTCGTTTCGGATGGATCAATTTAGTTGAAATAGACAGTTCTTGCATGAAAACTCATTCCTGGTGGAACTTCATAGCAAAGTACAAAGTTCGTTTTGGATGGACAAAGTTAGTTGAAATAGACAGTTTTTGCATGAAAACT
Organism: Anopheles moucheti; assembly: GCF_943734755.1. Taxonomy (NCBI): domain Eukaryota; kingdom Metazoa; phylum Arthropoda; class Insecta; order Diptera; family Culicidae; genus Anopheles; species Anopheles moucheti. The sequence continues at coordinate 44,243 of NW_026453749.1, forward strand.
CATTCCTGGTGGAACTTCATAGCAAAGTACAAAGTTCGTTTTGGATGGATGAATTTAGTTGAAATAGACAGTTTTTGCATGAAAACTCATTCCTGGTGGAACTTCATAGCAAAGTACAAAGTTCGTTTTGGATGGATCAATTTAGTTGAAATAGACAGTTTTTGCATGAAAACTCATTCCTGGTGGAACTTCATAGCAAAGTACAAAGTTCGTTTTGGATGGATGAATTTAGTTGAAATAGACAGTTTTTGCATGAAAACTCATTCCTGGTGGAACTTCATAGCAAAGTACAAAGTTCGTTTTGGATGGATCAATTTAGTTGAAATAGACAGTTTTTGCATGAAAACTCATTCCTGGTAGAACTTCATAGCAAAGTACAAAGTTCGTATCGGATGGACGAATTTAGTTGAAATAGACAGTTTTTGCATGAAAACTCATTCCTGGTGGAACTTCATAGCAAAGTACAAAATTCGTTTCGGATGGATCAATTTAGTTTAAATAGACAGTTCTTGCATGAAAACTCATTCCTGGTGGAACTTCATAGCAAAGTACAAAGTTCGTTTTGGATGGACAAAGTTAGTTGAAATAGACAGTTTTTGCATGAAAACTCATTCCTGGTGGAACTTCATAGCAAAGTACAAAGTTCGTTTTGGATGGACAAAGTTAGTTGAAATAGACAGTTTTTGCATGAAAACTCATTCCTGGTAGAACTTCATAGCAAAGTACAAAGTTCGTATCGGATGGACGAATTTAGTTGAAATAGACAGTTTTTGCATGAAAACTCATTCCTGGTGGAACTTCATAGCAAAGTACAAAATTCGTTTCGGATGGATCAATTTAGTTGAAATAGACAGTTTTTGCATGAAAACTCATTCCTGGTGGAACTTCATAGCAAAGTACAAAGTTCGTTTTGGATGGACAAAGTTAGTTGAAATAGACAGTTTTTGCATAAAAACTCATTCCTGGTGGAACTTCATAGCAAAGTACAAAGTTCGTTTTGGATGGACAAAGTTAGTTGAAATAGACAGTTTTTGCATGAAAACTCATTCCTGGTGGAACTTCATAGCAAAGTACAAAGTTCGTTTTGGATGGACAAAGTTAGTTGAAATAGACAGTTTTTGCATAAAAACTCATTCCTGGTGGAACTTCATAGCAAAGTACAAAGTTCGTTTTGGATGGACAAAGTTAGTTGAAATAGACAGTTTTTGCATGAAAACTCATTCCTGGTGGAACTTCATAGCAAAGTACAAAGTTCGTTTTGGATGGATGAATTTGGTTGAAATAGACAGTTTTTGCATGAAAACTCATTCCTGGTGGAACTTCATAGCAAAGTACAAAGTTCGTTTTGGATGGATCAATTTAGTTGAAATAGACAGTTTTTGCATGAAAACTCATTCCTGGTGGAACTTCATAGCAAAGTACAAAGTTCGGTTTGGATGGACAAAGTTAGTTGAAATAGACAGTTTTTGCATGAAAACTCATTCCTGGTGGAACTTCATAGCAAAGTACAAAGTTCGTTTTGGATGGATCAATTTAGTTGAAATAGACAGTTTTTGCATGAAAACTCATTCCTGGTGGAACTTCATAGCAAAGTACAAAGTTCGTTTTGGATGGACAAAGTTAGTTGAAATAGACAGTTTTTGCATGAAAACTCATTCCTGGTAGAACTTCATAGCAAAGTACAAAGTTCGTTTTGGATGGACAAAGTTAGTTGAAAAAGACAGTTTTTGCATGAAAACTCATTCCTGGTGGAACTTCATAGCAAAGTACAAAGTTCGTTTTGGATGGATCAATTAAGTTTAAATAGACAGTTCTTGCATGAAAACTCATTCCTGGTAGAACTTCATAGCAAAGTACAAAGTTCGTATCGGATGGACGAATTTAGTTGAAATAGACAGTTTTTGCATGAAAACTCATTCCTGGTGGAACTTCATAGCAAAGTACAAAGTTCGTATCGGATGGACGAATTTAGTTGAAATAGACAGTTTTTGCATGAAAACTCATTCCTGGTGGAACTTCATAGCAAAGTACAAAATTCGTTTCGGATGGATCAATTTAGTTGAAATAGACAGTTCTTGCATGAAAACTCATTCCTGGTGGAACTTCATAGCAAAGTACAAAGTTCGTTTTGGATGGACAAAGTTAGTTGAAATAGACAGTTTTTGCATGAAAACTCATTCCTGGTGGAACTTCATAGCAAAGTACAAAGTTCGTTTTGGATGGACAAAGTTAGTTGAAATAGACAGTTTTTGCATAAAAACTCATTCCTGGTGGAACTTCATAGCAAAGTACAAAGTTCGTTTTGGATGGATCAATTTAGTTGAAATAGACAGTTCTTGCATGAAAACTCATTCCTGGTGGAACTTCATAGCAAAGTACAAAGTTCGTTTTGGATGGACAAAGTTAGTTGAAATAGACAGTTTTTGCATGAAAACTCATTCCTGGTGGAACTTCATAGCAAAGTACAAAGTTCGTTTTGGATGGATCAATTTAGTTGAAATAGACAGTTTTTGCATAAAAACTCATTCCTGGTGGAACTTCATAGCAAAGTACAAAGTTCGTTTTGGTTGGATCAATTTAGTTGAAATAGACAGTTTTTGCATGAAAACTCATTCCTGGTGGAACTTCATAGCAAAGTACAAAGTTCGTTTTGGATGGACAAAGTTAGTTGAAATAGACAGTTTTTGCATGAAAACTCATTCCTGGTGGAACTTCATAGCAAAGTACAAAGTTCGTTATGGATGGATCAATTTAGTTGAAATAGACAGTTTTTGTATGAAAACTCATTCCTGGTGGAACTTCATAGCAAAGTACAAAGTTCGTTTTGGATGGACAAAGTTAGTTGAAATAGACAGTTTTTGCATGAAAACTCATTCCTGGTGGAACTTCATAGCAAAGTACAAAGTTCGTTTTGGATGGACAAAGTTAGTTGAGATAGACAGTTTTTGTATGAAAACTCATTCCTGGTGGAACTTCATAGCAAAGTACAAAGTTCGAATCAGATGGACGAATTAAGTTGAAATAGACAGTTTTTGCATGAAAACTCATTCCTGGTGGAACTTCATAGCAAAGTACAAAGTTCGTTTTGGATGGACAAAGTTAGTTGAAATAGACAGTTTTTGCATAAAAACTCATTCCTGGTGGAACTTCATAGCAAAGTACAAAGTTCGTTTTGGATGGATCAATTTAGTTTAAATAGACAGTTCTTGCATGAAAACTCATTCCTGGTAGAACTTCATAGCAAAGTACAAAGTTCGTATCGGATGGACGAATTTAGTTGAAATAGACAGTTTTTGCATGAAAACTCATTCCTGGTGGAACTTCATAGCAAAGTACAAAATTCGTTTCGGATGGATCAATTTAGTTGAAATAGACAGTTCTTGCATGAAAACTCATTCCTGGTGGAACTTCATAGCAAAGTACAAAGTTCGTTTTGGATGGACAAAGTTAGTTGAAATAGACAGTTTTTGCATGAAAACTCATTCCTGGTGGAACTTCATAGCAAAGTACAAAGTTCGTTTTGGATGGACAAAGTTAGTTGAAATAGACAGTTTTTGCATGAAAACTCATTCCTGGTGGAACTTCATAGCAAAGTACAAAGTTCGTTTTGGATGGACAAAGTTAGTTGAAATAGACAGTTTTTGTATGAAAACTCATTCCTGGTGGAACTTCATAGCAAAGTACAAAATTCGAATCAGATGGACGAATTAAGTTGAAATAGACAGTTTTTGCATGAAAACTCATTCCTGGTGGAACTTCATAGCAAAGTACAAAGTTCGTATCGGATGGACGAATTTAGTTGAAATAGACAGTTTTTGCATGAAAACTCATTCCTGGTGGAACTTCATAGCAAAGTACAAAATTCGTTTCGGATGGATCAATTTAGTTGAAATAGACAGTTTTTGCATGAAAACTCATTCCTGGTGGAACTTCATAGCAAAGTACAAAGTTCGTTTTGGATGGACAAAGTTAGTTGAAATAGACAGTTTTTGCATAAAAACTCATTCCTGGTGGAACTTCATAGCAAAGTACAAAGTTCGTTTTGGATGGATCAATTTAGTTGAAATAGACAGTTTTTGCATGAAAACTCATTCCTGGTGGAACTTCATAGCAAAGTACAAAGTTCGTTTTGGATGGATCAATTTAGTTGAAATAGACAGTTTTTGCATAAAAACTCATTCCTGGTGGAACTTCATAGCAAAGTACAAAGTTCGTTTTGGATGGATCAATTTAGTTGAAATAGACAGTTTTTGCATGAAAACTCATTCCTGGTGGAACTTCATAGCAAAGTACAAAGTTCGTTTTGGATGGACAAAGTTAGTTGAAATAGACAGTTTTTGCATGAAAACTCATTCCTGGTGGAACTTCATAGCAAAGTACAAAGTTCGTTTTGGATGGACGTGTTAAGTTGAAATAGACAGTTTTTGCATGAAAACTCATTCCTTGTGGAACTTCATAGCAAAGTACAAAGTTCGTTTTGGATGGACAAAGTTAGTTGAGATAGACAGTTTTTGCATAAAAACTCATTCCTGGTGGAACTTCATAGCAAAGTACAAAGTTCGTTTTGGATGGATCAATTTAGTTGAAATAGACAGTTTTTGCATGAAAACTCATTCCTGGTGGAACTTCATAGCAAAGTACAAAGTTCGTTTTGGATGGACAAAGTTAGTTGAAATAGACAGTTTTTGCATGAAAACTCATTCCTGGTGGAACTTCATAGCAAAGTACAAAGTTCGTTTTGGATGGACAAAGTTAGTTGAAATAGACAGTTTTTGAATGAAAACTCATTCCTGGTGGAACTTCATAGCAAAGTACAAAGTTCGTTTTGGATGGACAAAGTTAGTTGAAATAGACAGTTTTTGCATGAAAACTCATTCCTGGTGGAACTTCATAGCAAAGTACAAAGTTCGTTTTGGATGGACAAAGTTAGTTGAAATAGACAGTTTTTGCATGAAAACTCATTCCTGGTGGAACTTCATAGCAAAGTACAAAGCTCGTTTTGGATGGATCAATTTAGTTGAAATAGACAGTTTTTGCATAAAAACTCAGTCCTGGTGGAACTTCATAGCAAAGTACAAAGTTCGTTTTGGATGGATCAATTTAGTTGAAATAGACAGTTTTTGCATGAAAACTCATTCCTGGTGGAACTTCATAGCAAAGTACAAAGTTCGTTTTGGATGGACAAAGTTAGTTGAAATAGACAGTTTTTGCATGAAAACTCATTCCTGGTGGAACTTCATAGCAAAGTACAAAGTTCGTTTTGGATGGACAAAGTTAGTTGAAATAGACAGTTTTTGCATTAAAAATTCATTAATGGTGGAACTTCATAGCAAAGTACAAAGTTCGTTTTGGATGGACAAAGTTAGTTGAAATAGACAGTTTTTGCATGAAAACTCATTCCTGGTGGAACTTCATAGCAAAGTACAAAGTTCGTTTTGGATGGATCAATTTAGTTGAAATAGACAGTTTTTGCATGAAAACTCATTCCTGGTGGAACTTCATAGCAAAGTACAAAGTTCGTTTTGGATGGACAAAGTTAGTTGAAATAGACAGTTTTTGAATGAAAACTCATTCCTGGTGGAACTTCATAGCAAAGTACAAAGTTCGTTTTGGATGGACAAAGTTAGTTGAAATAGACAGTTTTTGCATGAAAACTCATTCCTGGTGGAACTTCAAAGCAAAGTACAAAGTTCGTTTTGGATGGACAAAGTTAGTTGAAATAGACAGTTTTTGCATGAAAACTCATTCCTGGTGGAACTTCATAGCAAAGTACAAAGTTCGTTTTGGATGGATCAATTTAGTTGAAATAGACAGTTTTTGCATGAAAACTCATTCCTGGTGGAACTTCATAACAAAGTACAAAGTTCGTTTTGGATGGACAAAGTTAGTTGAAATAGACAGTTTTTGCATAAAAACTCATTCCTGGTGGAACTTAATAGCAAAGTACAAAGTTCGTTTTGGATGGATCAATTTAGTTGAAATAGACAGTTTTTGCATGAAAACTCATTCCTGGTGGAACTTCATAGCAAAGTACAAAGTTCGTTTTGGATGGACAAAGTTAGTTGAAATAGACAGTTTTTGCATGAAAACTCATTCCTGGTGGAACTTCATAGCAAAGTACAAAATTCGTTTCGGATGGATCAATTTAGTTGAAATAGACAGTTTTTGCATGAAAACTCATTCCTGGTGGAACTTCATAGCAAAGTACAAAGTTCGTTTTGGATGGATCAATTTAGTTGAAATAGACAGTTTTTGCATAAAAACTCATTCCTGGTGGAACTTCATAGCAAAGTACAAAGTTCGTTTTGGATGGATCAATTTAGTTGAAATAGACAGTTTTTGCATGAAAACTCATTCCTGGTGGAACTTCATAGCAAAGTACAAAGTTCGTTTTGGATGGACAAAGTTAGTTGAAATAGACAGTTTTTGCATGAAAACTCATTCCTGGTGGAACTTCATAGCAAAGTACAAAGTTCGTTTTGGATGGACGTGTTAAGTTGAAATAGACAGTTTTTGCATGAAAACTCATTCCTTGTGGAACTTCATAGCAAAGTACAAAGTTCGTTTTGGATGGACAAAGTTAGTTGAGATAGACAGTTTTTGCATAAAAACTCATTCCTGGTGGAACTTCATAGCAAAGTACAAAGTTCGTTTTGGATGGATCAATTTAGTTGAAATAGACAGTTTTTGCATGAAAACTCATTCCTGGTGGAACTTCATAGCAAAGTACAAAGTTCGTTTTGGATGGACAAAGTTAGTTGAAATAGACAGTTTTTGCATGAAAACTCATTCCTGGTGGAACTTCATAGCAAAGTACAAAGTTCGTTTTGGATGGACAAAGTTAGTTGAAATAGACAGTTTTTGAATGAAAACTCATTCCTGGTGGAACTTCATAGCAAAGTACAAAGTTCGTTTTGGATGGACAAAGTTAGTTGAAATAGACAGTTTTTGCATGAAAACTCATTCCTGGTGGAACTTCATAGCAAAGTACAAAGTTCGTTTTGGATGGACAAAGTTAGTTGAAATAGACAGTTTTTGCATGAAAACTCATTCCTGGTGGAACTTCATAGCAAAGTACAAAGCTCGTTTTGGATGGATCAATTTAGTTGAAATAGACAGTTTTTGCATAAAAACTCAGTCCTGGTGGAACTTCATAGCAAAGTACAAAGTTCGTTTTGGATGGATCAATTTAGTTGAAATAGACAGTTTTTGCATGAAAACTCATTCCTGGTGGAACTTCATAGCAAAGTACAAAGTTCGTTTTGGATGGACAAAGTTAGTTGAAATAGACAGTTTTTGCATGAAAACTCATTCCTGGTGGAACTTCATAGCAAAGTACAAAGTTCGTTTTGGATGGACAAAGTTAGTTGAAATAGACAGTTTTTGCATTAAAAATTCATTAATGGTGGAACTTCATAGCAAAGTACAAAGTTCGTTTTGGATGGACAAAGTTAGTTGAAATAGACAGTTTTTGCATGAAAACTCATTCCTGGTGGAACTTCATAGCAAAGTACAAAGTTCGTTTTGGATGGATCAATTTAGTTGAAATAGACAGTTTTTGCATGAAAACTCATTCCTGGTGGAACTTCATAGCAAAGTACAAAGTTCGTTTTGGATGGACAAAGTTAGTTGAAATAGACAGTTTTTGAATGAAAACTCATTCCTGGTGGAACTTCATAGCAAAGTACAAAGTTCGTTTTGGATGGACAAAGTTAGTTGAAATAGACAGTTTTTGCATGAAAACTCATTCCTGGTGGAACTTCAAAGCAAAGTACAAAGTTCGTTTTGGATGGACAAAGTTAGTTGAAATAGACAGTTTTTGCATGAAAACTCATTCCTGGTGGAACTTCATAGCAAAGTACAAAGTTCGTTTTGGATGGATCAATTTAGTTGAAATAGACAGTTTTTGCATGAAAACTCATTCCTGGTGGAACTTCATAACAAAGTACAAAGTTCGTTTTGGATGGACAAAGTTAGTTGAAATAGACAGTTTTTGCATAAAAACTCATTCCTGGTGGAACTTAATAGCAAAGTACAAAGTTCGTTTTGGATGGATCAATTTAGTTGAAATAGACAGTTTTTGCATGAAAACTCATTCCTGGTGGAACTTCATAGCAAAGTACAAAGTTCGTTTTGGATGGACAAAGTTAGTTGAAATAGACAGTTTTTGCATGAAAACTCATTCCTGGTGGAACTTCATAGCAAAGTACAAAGTTCGTTTTGGATGGACAAAGTTAGTTGAAATAGACAGTTTTTGCATGAAAACTCATTCCTGGTGGAACTTCATAGCAAAGTACAAAGTTCGTTTTGGATGGACAAAGTTAGTTGAAATAGACAGTTTTTGCATGAAAACTCATTCCTGGTGGAACTTCATAGCAAAGTACAAAGTTCGTTTTGGATGGATCAATTTAGTTGAAATAGACAGTTTTTGCATGAAAACTCATTCCTGGTGGAACTTCATAGCAAAGTACAAAGTTCGTTTTGGATGGACAAAGTTAGTTGAAATAGACAGTTTTTGAATGAAAACTCATTCCTGGTGGAACTTCATAGCAAAGTACAAAGTTCGTTTTGGATGGACAAAGTTAGTTGAAATAGACAGTTTTTGCATGAAAACTCATTCCTGGTGGAACTTCATAGCAAAGTACAAAGTTCGTTTTGGATGGACAAAGTTAGTTGAAATAGACAGTTTTTGCATGAAAACTCATTCCTGGTGGAACTTCATAGCAAAGTACAAAGTTCGTTTTGGATGGATCAATTTAGTTGAAATAGACAGTTTTTGCATGAAAACTCATTCCTGGTGGAACTTCATAGCAAAGTACAAAGTTCGTTTTGGATGGACGAATTAAGTTGAAATAGACAGTTTTTGCATAAAAACTCAGTCCTGGTGGAACTTCATAGCAAAGTACAAAGTTCGTTTTGGATGGATCAATTTAGTTGAAATAGACAGTTTTTGCATGAAAACTCATTCCTGGTGGAACTTCATAGCAAAGTACAAAGTTCGTTTTGGATGGACAAAGTTAGTTGAAATAGACAGTTTTTGCATGAAAACTCATTCCTGGTGGAACTTCATAGCAAAGTACAAAGTTCGTTTTGGATGGACGAGTTATGTTGAAATAGACAGTTTTTGCATGAAAACTCATTCCTTGTGGAACTTCATAGCAAAGTACAAAGTTCGTTTTGGATGGACAAAGTTAGTTGAGATAGACAGTTTTTGCATAAAAACTCATTCCTGGTGGAACTTCATAGCAAAGTACAAAGTTCGTTTTGGATGGACAAAGTTAGTTGAAATAGACAGTTTTTGTATGAAAACTCATTCCTGGTGGAACTTCATAGCAAAGTACAAAGTTCGTTTTGGATGGACAAAGTTAGTTGAAATAGACAGTTTTTGCATGAAAACTCATTCCTGGTGGAACTTCATAGCAAAGTACAAAGTTCGTTTTGGATGGATAAAGTTAGTTGAAATAGACAGTTTTTGCATGAAAACTCATTCCTGGTGGAACTTCATAGCAAAGTACAAAGTTCGTTTTGGATGGATCAATTTAGTTGAAATAGACAGTTTTTGCATAAAAACTCAGTCCTGGTGGAACTTCATAGCAAAGTACAAAGTTCGTTTTGGATGGATCAATTTAGTTGAAATAGACAGTTTTTGCATGAAAACTCATTCCTGGTGGAACTTCATAGCAAAGTACAAAGTTCGTTTTGGATGGACAAAGTTAGTTGAAATAGACAGTTTTTGCATGAAAACTCATTCCTGGTGGAACTTCATAGCAAAGTACAAAGTTCGTTTTGGATGGACAAAGTTAGTTGAAATAGACAGTTTTTGCATGAAAACTCATTCCTGGTGGAACTTCATAGCAAAGTACAAAGTTCGTTTTGGATGGACAAAGTTAGTTGAAATAGACAGTTTTTGCATGAAAACTCATTCCTGGTGGAACTTCATAGCAAAGTACAAAGTTCGTTTTGGATGGATCAATTTAGTTGAAATAGACAGTTTTTGCATGAAAACTCATTCCTGGTGGAACTTCATAGCAAAGTACAAAGTTCGTTTTGGATGGACAAAGTTAGTTGAAATAGACAGTTTTTGCATGAAAACTCATTCCTGGTGGAACTTCATAGCAAAGTACAAAGTTCGTTTTGGATGGACAAAGTTAGTTGAAATAGACAGTTTTTGCATGAAAACTCATTCCTGGTGGAACTTCATAGCAAAGTACAAAGTTCGTTTTGGATGGATCAATTTAGTTGAAATAGACAGTTTTTGCATGAAAACTCATTCCTGGTGGAACTTCATAGCAAAGTACAAAGTTCGTTTTGGATGGACAAAGTTAGTTGAAATAGACAGTTTTTGCATGAAAACTCATTCCTGGTGGAACTTCATAGCAAAGTACAAAGTTCGTTTTGGATGGATCAATTTAGTTGAAATAGACAGTTTTTGCATGAAAACTCATTCCTGGTGGAACTTCATAGCAAAGTACAAAGTTCGTTTTGGATGGACAAAGTTAGTTAAAAAAGACAGTTTTGCATGAAAACTCATTCCTGGTGGAACTTCATAGCAAAGTACAAAGTTCGTTTTGGATGGACAAAGTTAGTTGAAATAGACAGTTTTTGCATAAAAACTCATTCCTGGTGGAACTTCATAGCAAAGTACAAAGTTCGTTTTGGATGGACAAAGTTAGTTGAAATAGACAGTTTTTGCATGAAAACTCATTCCTGGTGGAACTTCATAGCAAAGTACAAAGTTCGTTTTGGATGGATCAATTTAGTTGAAATAGACAGTTTTTGCATGAAAACTCATTCCTGGTGGAACTTCATAGCAAAGTACAAAGTTCGTTTTGGATGGACAAAGTTAGTTGAAATAGACAGTTTTTGCATGAAAACTCATTCCTGGTGGAACTTCATAGCAAAGTACAAAGTTCGTTTTGGATGGACAAAGTTAGTTGAAATAGACAGTTTTTGCATGAAAACTCATTCCTGGTGGAACTTCATAGCAAAGTACAAAGTTCGTTTTGGATGGACAAAGTTAGTTGAAATAGACAGTTTTTGCATGAAAACTCATTCCTGGTGGAACTTCATAGCAAAGTACAAAGTTCGTTTTGGATGGACAAAGTTAGTTGAAATAGACAGTTTTTGCATGAAAACTCATTCCTGGTGGAACTTCATAGCAAAGTACAAAGTTCGTTTTGGATGGATCAATTTAGTTGAAATAGACAGTTTTTGCATGAAAACTCATTCCTGGTGGAACTTCATAGCAAAGTACAAAGTTCGTTTTGGATGGACAAAGTTAGTTAAAAAAGACAGTTTTGCATGAAAACTCATTCCTGGTGGAACTTCATAGCAAAGTACAAAGTTCGTTTTGGATGGACAAAGTTAGTTGAAATAGACAGTTTTTGCATAAAAACTCATTCCTGGTGGAACTTCATAGCAAAGTACAAAGTTCGTTTTGGATGGACAAAGTTAGTTGAAATAGACAGTTTTTGCATGAAAACTCATTCCTGGTGGAACTTCATAGCAAAGTACAAAGTTCGTTTTGGATGGATGAATTTGGTTGAAATAGACAGTTTTTGCATGAAAACTCATTCCTGGTAGAACTTCATAGCAAAGTACAAAGTTCGTTTTGGATGGACAAAGTTAGTTGAAATAGACAGTTTTTGCATGAAAACTCATTCCTGGTGGAACTTCATAGCAAAGTACAAAGTTCGTTTTGGATGGACAAAGTTAGTTGAAATAGACAGTTTTTGCATAAAAACTCATTCCTGGTGGAACTTCATAGCAAAGTACAAAGTTCGTTTTGGATGGACAAAGCTAGTTGAAATAGACAGTTTTTGCATGAAAACTCATTCCTGGTGGAACTTCATAGCAAAGTACAAAGTTCGTTTTGGATGGACAAAGCTAGTTGAAATAGACAGTTTTTGCATGAAAACTCATTCCTGGTGGAACTTCATAGCAAAGTACAAAGTTCGTTTTGGATGGACAAAGTTAGTTGAAATAGACAGTTTTTGCATGAAAACTCATTCCTGGTGGAACTTAATAGCAAAGTACAAAGTTCGTTTTGGATGGATCAATTTAGTTGAAATAGACAGTTTTTGCATGAAAACTCATTCCTGGTGGAACTTCATAGCAAAGTACAAAGTTCGTTTTGGATGGACGAATTAAGTTGAAATAGACAGTTTTTGCATAAAAACTCATTCCTGGTGGAACTTAATAGCAAAGTACAAAGTTCGTTTTGGATGGATCAATTTAGTTGAAATAGACAGTTTTTGCATGAAAACTCATTCCTGGTGGAACTTCATAGCAAAGTACAAAGTTCGTTTTGGATGGACAAAGTTAGTTGAAATAGACAGTTTTTGCATGAAAACTCATTCCTGGTGGAACTTCATAGCAAAGTACAAAGTTCGTTTTGGATGGACAAAGTTAGTTGAAATAGACAGTTTTTGCATGAAAACTCATTCCTGGTGGAACTTCATAGCAAAGTACAAAGTTCGTTTTGGATGGACAAAGCTAGTTGAAATAGACAGTTTTTGCATGAAAACTCATTCCTGGTGGAACTTCATAGCAAAGTACAAAGTTCGTTTTGGATGGACAAAGTTAGTTGAAATAGACAGTTTTTGCATGAAAACTCATTCCTGGTGGAACTTCATAGCAAAGTACAAAGTTCGTTTTGGATGGACAAAGTTAGTTGAAATAGACAGTTTTTGCATAAAAACTCATTCCTGGTGGAACTTCATAGCAAAGTACAAAGTTCGTTTTGGATGGATCAATTTAGTTGAAATAGACAGTTTTTGCATGAAAACTCATTCCTGGTGGAACTTCATAGCAAAGTACAAAGTTCGTTTTGGATGGACAAAGTTAGTTGAAATAGACAGTTTTTGCATGAAAACTCATTCCTGGTGGAACTTCATAGCAAAGTACAAAGTTCGTTTTGGATGGACAAAGTTAGTTGAAATAGACAGTTTTTGCATGAAAACTCATTCCTGGTGGAACTTCATAGCAAAGTACAAAGTTCGTTTTGGATGGACAAAGTTAGTTGAAATAGACAGTTTTTGCATGAAAACTCATTCCTTGTGGAACTTCATAGCAAAGTACAAAGTTCGTTTTGGATGGACGAATTAAGTTGAAATAGACAGTTTTTGCATAAAAACTCATTCCTGGTGGAACTTAATGGCAAAGTACAAAGTTCGTTTTGGATGGATCAATTTAGTAGAAATAGACAGTTTTTGCATGAAAACTCATTCCTGGTGGAACTTCATAGCAAAGTACAAAGTTCGTTTTGGATGGACAAAGTTAGTTGAAATAGACAGTTTTTGCATGAAAACTCATTCCTGGTGGAACTTCATAGCAAAGTACAAAGTTCGTTTTGGATGGACAAAGTTAGTTGAAATAGACAGTTTTTGCATGAAAACTCATTCCTGGTGGAACTTCATAGCAAAGTACAAAGTTCGTTTTGGATGGACAAAGTTAGTTGAAATAGACAGTTTTTGCATGAAAACTCATTCCTGGTGGAACTTCATAGCAAAGTACAAAGTTCGTTTTGGATGGACAAAGTTAGTTGAAATAGACAGTTTTTGCATGAAAACTCATTCCTGGTGGAACTTCATAGCAAAGAACAAAGTTCGTTTTGGATGGACAAAGTTAGTTGAAATAGACAGTTTTTGCATGAAAACTCATTCCTGGTGGAACTTCATAGCAAAGTACAAAGTTTGTTTTGGATGGACAAAGTTAGTTGAAATAGACAGTTTTTGCATGAAAACTCATTCCTGGTGGAACTTCATAGCAAAGTACAAAGTTCGTTTTGGATGGACAAAGTAAGTTGAAATAGACAGTTTTTGCATGAAAACTCATTCCTGGTGGAACTTCATAGCAAAGTACAAAGTTCGTTTTGGATGGATCAATTTAGTTTAAATAGACAGTTTTTGCATGAAAACTCATTCCTGGTGGAACTTCATAGCAAAGTACAAAGTTCGTTTTGGATGGACGAATTAAGTTGAAATAGACAGTTTTTGCATAAAAACTCATTCCTGGTGGAACTTCATAGCAAAGTACAAAGTTCGTTTTGGATGGACAAAGTTAGTTAAAAAAGACAGTTTTTGCATGAAAACTCATTCCTGGTGGAACTTCATAGCAAAGTACAAAGTTCGTTTTGGATGGACAAAGTTAGTTGAAATAGACAGTTTTTGCATAAAAACTCATTCCTGGTGGAACTTCATAGCAAAATACAAAGTTCGTTTTGGATGGACGAAGTAGGTTGAAATAGACAGTTTTTGCATGAAAACTCATTCCTGGTGGAACTTCATAGCAAAGTACAAAGTTCGTTTTGGATGGACAAAGTTAGTTGAAATAGACAGTTTTTGCATGAAAACTCATTCCTGGTGGAACTTCATAGCAAAGTACAAAGTTCGTTTTGGATGGACAAAGTTAGTTAAAAAAGACAGTTTTTGCATGAAAACTCATTCCTGGTGGAACTTCATAGCAAAGTACAAAGTTCGTTTTGGATGGACAAAGTTAGTTGAAATAGACAGTTTTTGCATGAAAACTCATTCCTGGTGGAACTTCATAGCAAAGTACAAAGTTCGTTTTGGATGGACAAAGTTAGTTTAAATAGACAGTTTTTGCATGAAAACTCATTCCTGGTGGAACTTCATAGCAAAGTACAAAGTTCGTTTTGGATGGACGAATTAAGTTGAAATAGACAGTTTTTGCATAAAAACTCATTCCTGGTGGAACTTCATAGCAAAGTACAAAGTTCGTTTTGGATGGACAAAGTTAGTTAAAAAAGACAGTTTTTGCATGAAAACTCATTCCTGGTGGAACTTCATAGCAAAGTACAAAGTTCGTTTTGGATGGACAAAGTTAGTTGAAATAGACAGTTTTTGCATAAAAACTCATTCCTGGTGGAACTTCATAGCAAAATACAAAGTTTGTTTTGGATGGACGAATTAAGTTGAAATAGACAGTTTTTGCATGAAAACTCATTCCTGGTGGAACTTCATAGCAAAGTACAAAGTTCGTTTTGGATGGACAAAGTTAGTTGAAATAGACAGTTTTTGCATGAAAACTCATTCCTGGTGGAACTTCATAGCAAAGTACAAAGTTCGTTTTGGATGGACAAAGTTAGTTGAAATAGACAGTTTTTGCATGAAAACTCATTCCTGGTGGAACTTCATAGCAAAGTACAAAGTTCGTTTTGGATGGATCAATTTAGTTGAAATAGACAGTTTTTGCATAAAAACTCATTCCTGGTAGAACTTCATAGCAAAGTACAAAGTTCGTTTTGGATGGACAAAGTTAGTTGAAATAGACAGTTTTTGCATGAAAACTCATTCCTGGTGGAACTTCATCGCAAAGTACAAAGTTCGTTTTGGATGGATCAATTTAGTTGAAATAGACAGTTTTTGCATGAAAACTCATTCCTGGTGGAACTTCATAGCAAAGTACAAAGTTCGTTTTGGATGGATCAATTTAGTTGAAATAGACAGTTTTTGCATGAAAACTCATTCCTGGTGGAACTTCATAGCAAAGTACAAAGTTCGTTTTGGATGGACAAAGTTAGTTAAAAAAGACAGTTTTGCATGAAAACTCATTCCTGGTGGAACTTCATAGCAAAGTACAAAGTTCGTTTTGGATGGACAAAGTTAGTTGAAATAGACAGTTTTTGCATGAAAACTTATTCCTGGTGGAACTTCATAGCAAAGTACAAAGTTCGTTTTGGATGGACAAAGTTAGTTTAAATAGACAGTTTTTGCATGAAAACTCATTCCTGGTGGAACTTCATAGCAAAGTACAAAGTTCGTTTTGGATGGACGAATTAAGTTGAAATAGACAGTTTTTGCATAAAAACTCATTCCTGGTGGAACTTCATCGCAAAGTACAAAGTTCGTTTTGGATGGACAAAGTTAGTTGAAATAGACAGTTTTTGCATGAAAACTAGTTAGCACAACAGTCAGCACAACACATATTCAACACAAAGGCAGCATAATGCATACTCAGCATAAAACATAGCGCAACGTATATTCCTACAGCCATGATCGCACTTCATAAACAGATCGCGTTTCGTAAACAGATTGCGCCGCAGCGTAAACAAATTCCCGTGCAGCGTTACATCGAACAAAGAGCATAATCGCGTTGACACCAAGAGAGCTGACAACGCGCATTCAACATAAACATCCGTTCCCAAGATCAACCGGCATCCACGCAAAACAAAGCAAAGGCAACATAGTTCCAGTTGAGCATTCAGACGAAGAAGTTCTAGTTAAGCAGCCAACCAGTGCAGGTCTGGTTAGGAACTCAATAGTGTTAAGACCTAGTTTTAAGTTTTAGTTAATAAAAACATATTTTTTTATGGCCAAACCGGCCATGTAAAAATTAACTGGCGCCCGAAAAGGGACGACCTCTAGTGAAGTATAGTACAGTGCATGTAGTTTTCATGTGAGAGTGTAAAACACAGTGTCGCAAGTACCGAGTAGTGATCACGTTAGAGTGTTAATCACACCGCGTCGCGACAACATCTTTCCCGATCGCAAATTGCAGCCGTGTGCACAGGTGCCCGAGTAGCCGGAAGCAGCTAACAACTCGTTCCCGGAGGAAAAGGATCACACCAACACACCGAGAAGGAAGGAGTCACTGGAAATCTCTGGAGGTCAGAACGAAGAAATCAACCCCGTAAGAGGAGGTGAAGAAATCAACCCCGTAAGAGGAGGTGAAGACAAACCAGCCCCGTAAGAGGAGGTGAAGAAATCAACCCCGTAAGAGGAGGTGAAGATAAACCAGCCCCGTAAGAGGAGGTGAAGATAAAACAGCCCCATCACAGGAGGGAAATATGCATCCATTAATGTAAGTACAAAAGCTATAAAGGTGAGAAAAATACAAAAATTATTTCGTTTAAAAGTGAGTGAAATTAATTCGTGAAAAAGTTTAATTCGGTATTCGATTTTTAACTCCGATATTGTTAAAAAAACACATCAAACTGGAGGATTTAATGACATCCCTATATCGGTTTTCCACCAGAATAGAATCGGCAGAACGTAATAAGAAAAAGTCAAAGTTAAGAAAAAGTGAATCGGAAAATATCGAAATGGAAGCTCTAACTAATCGAATCGCAGCCTTGGAGGCACGATTAGTAGAAACAGTGGTCGTAGAAGATTTTAGCGATCCACCACTCTATTTTTATAAAAGTGACGGAAGTGCAGTTAACCCAGAATCATTCGAAAAGATTCCTGGAGTAGTTAAGGATTTACCAACATTTTCCGGTGATCCAAGTGAATTAAATAGTTGGATCAATGATGTAGATGGTTTGATAAAATTGTATCAAACAACACCTATCCATACAGTGGAACAACAGAACAAGTTCCACATGATTTGCAAATTCGTTCGTCGAAAGATAAGAGGCGAAGCCAATGACTCGCTAGTCGCGTCAAATGTCGGAATTAATTGGAACATGATTAAACGAACATTGATTACATACTATGGAGAAAAGAGAGATCTAGAGACACTAGATTTTCAATTGATGAGCGTCCAACAAAGAGGACGATCTTTAGAGATATTCTATGATGAAGTGAACAGACTTCTCTCGTTGATTGCAAACCAAATAAAAACAGATGAAAGATTTGTACATCCAGAAGCTTCAAAAGCTCTGATAGAAACATACAATAAAAAGGCAATAGATTCCTTCATCAGAGGTCTTGATGGAGATGTGCACAAGTTTATAAGAAATTATGAACCAACATCTTTAGCAGCAGCTTATAGTTACTGCATCTCATTCCAAAATGTAGAATGTCGTAAAATGTGGACTAAACCAAGATTGGTCAATACTCCCACAGCACCGCGAAATTTGATACCATTACCAGCTCCACCTTTGCCACCAAGAGCACATAACAATTGGCAACGACCAATGATGACACATAAATTTCGACCACAATTTGGAAACTCGTATCAACCGAGACCACAATTTTTACCGCGTCCCGCTTGGAATAATCAACCGAGACAACAATTTTTCTCGCGTCCTGTTTGGAATCAACAAAACAGAAATCCATTCCAACCGAATAAGCCAGAGCCAATGGAAGTCGATCCATCAATCAGATCGCAACAAGTGAATTATTCTAACCGACCGCAAAATTCCGGTAATGTTCGACCACTTAAAAGACAAAGATTTTTCAACATGGAAACAAATTCTACCCATGACAACGACGAATCATACGAAAGATATTTGAAAACTATAGAAAAACAAGAAAAATCCAACGGAACTCACGAAGCCGAACTTAATTTTTTAGAATGAAATCAGCTTTGCCATATTTTATATACAATGGTAAAGCAGGACAACAAATCAGAATTCTAATTGATACAGGATCCAATAAAAATTTCGTTAACCCAAAACATGCGAAAATTTCACACGAAGTAACTAAACCATTTTTTGTTTCATCAGTAGGAGGAGATTTACTTATCACCAAATATTCACAAGCGAAAATTTTTGCCCCTTATTCCGATGTAAATGCCAAATTTTATCATCTACAGGAATTAAAAACATTTGATGCCATAGTTGGCTATGACACCATCAAAGAAATTGGAGCACTCATCGATACTAACAGAGATAATCTGATAATTAACGACAACATAATACCTCTTTCTCTTTACCCATTACAAGAAGTTAATAGGATTGAAATAAGAGATACACATCTCAACTGTAAAGAAAAAGAAAAATTACATTCATTTCTCAACAAGTTTCAAGATTTATTTCAGCCACCTGACGAGAAGTTGCCATTTACAACAAAAATCGAAGCAACTATATCAACGAATGACGACGAACCTGTCTACTGTAAGACGTACCCATACCCCTTGTCTCTTAAACAAGAAGTGGAAACACAAATTAAAAAACTATTAGATAATGGCATAATTCAACCATCCAGATCACCATATAATTCACCTGTTTGGATAGTACCCAAAAAAGCTGATGCATCTAACGAAAAAAAATATCGACTTGTGATCGATTATAGGAAACTGAATCTTAAAACAAAGAGCGATAGGTACCCTATCCCTGACACTTCGACAGTTCTTGCCAATCTAGGTAACAATAAATATTATACAACACTTGATCTAGCATCTGGATTTCACCAGATTCGTTTAACAGAAAAAGATATAGAAAAAACCGCTTTCTCAATAAACAATGGAAAATATGAATTTTTAAGACTACCTTTTGGTCTAAAAAACGCACCTTCAATTTTTCAGAGGGTCATGGATGACGTTCTTAGAGAACATATTGGAAAAATTTGTCATGTGTACATTGACGATATAATAGTTTTTGGAAAAACATTTGATGAACATATGAAAAATTTAGAAACTGTTTTGAACACGTTACGTGAAGCCAATTTTAAAATACAACCTGATAAATCTGAATTTTTGAAAACAGAAGTTGAATTCTTAGGATTCATTGTTTCTGAACATGGATTAAAACCAAATGAGAAAAAAATTGAAAGTATCCAAAAATACCCCGAACCTAAAACTATCCGAGAACTTCGAGCATTTTTAGGACTTTCCGGTTATTATAGAAGATTTGTTAAAAATTACGCAGCCTTAGCAAAACCTCTAACAAAACTCCTAAGAGGGGAGGATGGCCAAGGCCACTGCAAAATAACAAAAAATCAATCGAAAAATTTTCCGATAAAATTTGATGAAGACGCAAAATCAGCTTTCAGAACTCTTAAAGAAATTTTATCATCTGAAGACGTTTTAGCTTACCCCGATTTCAATCAAGATTTTATTTTGACTACAGACGCATCCGACAAAGCACTCGGAGCTGTCCTGTCACAGAAATTCAATGATGTTGAAAAACCAATAACATTTATATCCAGAACTTTATCAAAAACCGAAGAAAACTATGCTACTAATGAAAAAGAAATGCTTGCTATAGTTTGGGCTTTACATTCCCTACGAAATTACATCTATGGTGCAAAAATAATAATACTAACCGATCATCAACCCCTAACATACGCAATGTCGCCAAGGAATAACAATGCAAAACTTAAACGATGGAAAGCGTTCATAGAGGAACATAATTATGAACTACGCTACAAACCTGGAAAAACTAACATCGTAGCAGATGCATTATCTAGAATCCAAATTAACTCGCTAACACCAACACAGCATTCCGCTGATGATGATGACAGTACATACATACTATCTACTGAAGCCCCTATTAACGTTTATCGTAATCAATTAATTTTCAAAATATCTAACAATTCATCGTATGAACTAATCACACCGTTCCCAAAATTTAAAAGACATATTTTCTACGAATCAGATTTCACTAATGAATTCTTAACAGACAAACTAAAAAGATTCCTAAATCCTAACATCATTAACGGTATACTAACCGATGAAGTAACTATGAATCGTATTCAAGAAGTGTATAAAAAATTATTCAATCCAAAAACAATGAAATGCCGATACTCTCAAGTACAATTACAAGATCTAACAGGAGAAGAAAGACAATTAGAAGAAATAAAAAATATTCACAATTTTGCTCATAGAAATTCAAAAGAAAATTCATTACAACTTATTAAAAAGTTTTATTTTCCTACAATGAGAAAATTAACAGAGTCGTATGTTAAAAATTGCGAAATTTGTAAAACAGAAAAATATGATAGGAAACCTCAAAAGTTTATTGCTGTTAAAACACCAATACCCACGTATCCAGGAGAAATAATTCATATTGATATTTTTGCTTATAATGCAAGTTTTCTGTTTATTTCTTCATTAGACAAATTTTCAAAATACTTGAAAATGAGGCCAATAAAATCAAAGTCAATAGCAGACATAAAGGAAGTTTTAATACAATTGTTGTATAATTGGGATATACCCGCCACCATTGTAATGGATAATGAAAGTTCATTTGTTTCAAATATAATTGAACAAACAATATTAAATCTAGGAATTAAAATTTTTAAAACACCAGTAAATCGGTCAGAAACGAACGGACAAGTGGAAAGAGCTCACTCTACAATTCGAGAATTAGCAAGATGTATTAAAGCAACGAAACCAGATATAAGTATGCAGACATTGATACAAGAGGCAACGTATAAGTATAATAATTCAATACATAGCGTGATTAAGAATACGCCGAAAAATATATATACAGGAGAGAATAATGAAAATATGAGTTTCGAAGAACGAACTAAACAAAGAAACGAAAATGATAAAATGATTGCCGAAATATATGAAAAGCAACAAGAGAAGATTAAAGAAGAAAAATATCAAGATTATATGCCGAATGAAATGGCTTATGAAAAAACTAAAACAAATAACAAAAGAGCTAGGAGATTTGAGATAATCAGAATCAAGGAAAATCATCCTACCTACGTAATCGATATTAACGATCGAAAAATTCATAAAGTGAACTTAAGAAAAACAAATAATTAATCATGTATTAATCTATATCGTTTCAGATACATTTTTATATTATTAAGCAACGTAATGGCAAGGAACTACATACACGATGTATCAAACAATCCTTTAGCGATTATACCATTAGGAGAAGCCAAGATACGAATGGGATACGTAAGAGTAATCCACCCGATAAACTTGATAGATATAAGTAACATGATTGAAGAAACCATTGAATTAATACCCACAGAAGTACATACAGAATCTTTAGAAAAGTTAATTCAGATTAAAGCTATGAAGTTACAAGAAACATTCAAGAAGGTAAAACCATTTAAGAGACAAAAAAGATGGAACACTATAGGGAAAGTTTGGAAATGGATAGCAGGCAACCCTGATGCCGATGATCTTCAAATAATCAACAGTACGCTGAACTCTCTCATCGAAGAAAACAATCACCAAGTAATGATTAACGAAGCTTTGAATGGAAGACTACGAGAAGTAACCGATATTGCTAACAAAGTGCTAACAAACGAAGCGAAACGATATGAAACATATGCAACAGAAACAAGACAGCTAATAATACTATCTAATTTAGATATTTTGCAAGACCAGATTGAAACTATCGAAGAAGCCATTATATCAGCCAAACACGGAATACCGAACAGCAAATTATTGTCCACCGAAGACTTACAAACGATTAACGAATTCCTGAAGAAGAACGGTTTTGATTATAATACAGCAGAAGAACTTCTTGCTCAATCAGTAGCGCAATTCATTATGAATACGACACATGTTCTGTATATGCTAAAATTCTCAAGAATATCCTCACAAATCTACGAGTATGATTTCATCGAACCAATAGTAAAAAATGGGAAACGAATAATGTTAAAACAGAACTTCATCATAAGAAACGGAACACACGTATTCGCAGTCATTAAACCATGCCAAGAAGAAAATATTCATTATCTATGTGAAGGAAGCAACCTTCAACATCCTACGCAATGTGTATACCAACTTATACAAGGAGAAAATTCAGAATGCCAATATGAAAAAGTATATTCAGCTAAATTGATCACACAGATAAATGATGCAAATATTCTGATCAATAATGCGTGGGCTGAAATTACATCAAACTGCAGCGACTCAAAGCAATCTTTAAATGGTTCATTTATAATACAGTTCGAGAATTGCAGTATAAAAATTAATGACGAGATATTTTCTAATACAGAAGTCATCATCCCTAGAAGATCTCATCATTCAACATTGGGATTGATAGTCAACGAGACCAGCCTTGAAGATAATCCACCTACAGAGTTCTTGAACAACATTACATTAGAAAACCGCAGAATATTGCAAACCATTAATCTACAAAATGAGTCGCTTGAATTCAAATTGCATTTATTCGGATCGATAGGAACAACAACGATCGTAATTGTAACTGGCATTGGCATATTGTACGTGTTTCTTAAATGTCGTAAACAAAAAATAGAAGTTCAAATACCAGACACAAGAAGTCTCACAGATAAAAACCTGCATAAAGAAATACCATTGAGTTTTCACGCGATGCACAAACTTTGAGGACAAAGTAATTAAGAGGGGAGGAGTTAGCACAACAGTCAGCACAACACATATTCAACACAAAGGCAGCATAATGCATACTCAGCATAAAACATAGCGCAACGTATATTCCTACAGCCATGATCGCACTTCATAAACAGATCGCGTTTCGTAAACAGATTGCGCCGCAGCGTAAACAAATTCCCGTGCAGCGTTACATCGAACAAAGAGCATAATCGCGTTGACACCAAGAGAGCTGACAACGCGCATTCAACATAAACATCCGTTCCCAAGATCAACCGGCATCCACGCAAAACAAAGCAAAGGCAACATAGTTCCAGTTGAGCATTCAGACGAAGAAGTTCTAGTTAAGCAGCCAACCAGTGCAGGTCTGGTTAGGAACTCAATAGTGTTAAGACCTAGTTTTAAGTTTTAGTTAATAAAAACATATTTTTTTATGGCCAAACCGGCCATGTAAAAATTAACTAACTCATTCCTGGTGGAACTTCATAGCAAAGTACAAAGTTCGTTTTTAATGGACAAAGTTAGTTGAAATAGACAGTTTTTGCATGAAAACTCATTCCTGGTGGAACTTCATAGCAAAGTACAAAGTTCGTTTTGGATGGACAAAGTTAGTTTAAATAGACAGTTTTTGCATGAAAACTCATTCCTGGTGGAACTTCATAGCAAAGTACAAAGTTCGTTTTGGATGGATCAATTTAGTTGAAATAGACAGTTTTTGCATGAAAACTCATTCCTGGTGGAACTTCATAGCAAAGTACAAAGTTCGTTTTGGATGGACAAAGTTAGTTAAAAAAGACAGTTTTGCATGAAAACTCATTCCTGGTGGAACTTCATAGCAAAGTACAAAGTTCGTTTTGGATGGACAAAGTTAGTTGAAATAGACAGTTTTTGCATGAAAACTCATTCCTGGTGGAACTTCATAGCAAAGTACAAAGTTCGTTTTGGATGGACAAAGTTAGTTTAAATAGACAGTTTTTGCATGAAAACTCATTCCTGGTGGAACTTCATAGCAAAGTACAAAGTTCGTTTTGGATGGACGAATTAAGTTGAAATAGACAGTTTTTGCATAAAAACTCATTCCTGGTGGAACTTCATAGCAAAGTACAAAGTTCGTTTTGGATGGACAAAGTTAGTTGAAACAGACAGTTTTTGCATGAAAACTCATTCCTGGTGGAACTTCATAGCAAAGTACAAAGTTCGTTTTGGATGGATCAATTTAGTTGAAATAGACAGTTTTTGTATGAAAACTCATTCCTGGTGGAACTTCATAGCAAAGTACAAAGTTCGTTTTGGATGGACGAATTAAGTTGAAATAGACAGTTTTTGCATGAAAACTCATTCCTGGTGGAACTTCATAGCAAAGTACAAAGTTCGTTTTGGATGGACAAAGTTAGTTGAAATAGACAGTTTTTGCATGAAAACTCATTCCTGGTGGAACTTCATAGCAAAGTACAAAGTTCGTTTTGGATGGACAAAGTTAGTTGAAATAGACAGTTTTTGCATGAAAACTCATTCCTGGTGGAACTTCATAGCAAAGTACAAAGTTCGTTTTGGATGGACAAAGTTAGTTGAAATAGACAGTTTTTGCATGAAAACTCATTCCTGGTGGAACTTCATCGCAAAGTACAAAGTTCGTTTTGGATGGACAAAGTTAGTTGAAATAGACAGTTTTTGCATGAAAACTCATTCCTGGTGGAACTTCATCGCAAAGTACAAAGTTCGTTTTGGATGGACAAAGTTAGTTGAAATAGACAGTTTTTGCATGAAAACTCATTCCTGGTGGAACTTCATAGCAAAGTACAAAGTTCGTTTTGGATGGATCAATTTAGTTGAAATAGACAGTTTTTGCATGAAAACTCATTCCTGGTGGAACTTCATAGCAAAGTACAAAGTTCGTTTTGGATGGACAAAGTTAGTTGAAATAGACAGTTTTTGCATGAAAACTCATTCCTGGTGGAACTTCATAGCAAAGTACAAAGTTCGTTTTGGATGGACAAAGTTAGTTGAAATAGACAGTTTTTGCATGAAAACTCATTCCTGGTGGAACTTCATAGCAAAGTACAAAGTTCGTTTTGGATGGATCAATTTAGTTGAAATAGACAGTTTTTGTATGAAAACTCATTCCTGGTGGAACTTCATAGCAAAGTACAAAGTTCGTTTTGGATGGACGAATTAAGTTGAAATAGACAGTTTTTGCATGAAAACTCATTCCTGGTGGAACTTCATAGCAAAGTACAAAGTTCGTTTTGGATGGACAAAGTTAGTTGAAATAGACAGTTTTTGCATGAAAATTCATTCCTGGTGGAACTTCATAGCAAAGTACAAAGTTCGTTTTGGATGGACAAAGTTAGTTGAAATAGACAGTTTTTGCATGAAAACTCATTCCTGGTGGAACTTCATAGCAAAGTACAAAGTTCGTTTTGGATGGATCAATTTAGTTGAAATAGACAGTTTTTGTATGAAAACTCATTCCTGGTGGAACTTCATAGCAAAGTACAAAGTTCGTTTTGGATGGACGAATTAAGTTGAAATAGACAGTTTTTGCATGAAAACTCATTCCTGGTGGAACTTCATAGCAAAGTACAAAGTTCGTTTTGGATGGATAAAGTTAGTTGAAATAGACAGTTTTTGCATGAAAACTCATTCCTGGTGGAACTTCATCGCAAAGTACAAAGTTCGTTTTGGATGGACAAAGTTAGTTGAAATAGACAGTTTTTGCATGAAAACTCATTCCTGGTGGAACTTCATAGCAAAGTACAAAGTTCGTTTTGGATGGACAAAGTTAGTTGAAATAGACAGTTTTTGCATGAAAACTCATTCCTGGTGGAACTTCATAGCAAAGTACAAAGTTCGTTTTGGATGGATCAATTTAGTTGAAATAGACAGTTTTTGCATGAAAACTCATTCCTGGTGGAACTTCAAAGCAAAGTACAAAGTTCGTTTTGGATGGACGAATTAAGTTGAAATAGACAGTTTTTGCATGAAAACTCATTCCTGGTGGAACTTCATAGCAAAGTACAAAGTTCGTTTTGGATAGACAAAGTTAGTTGAAATAGACAGTTTTTGCATGAAAACTCATTCCTGGTGGAACTTCATAGCAAAGTACAAAGTTCGTTTGGATGGACAAAGTTAGTTGAAATAGACAGTTTTTGCATGAAAACTCATTCCTGGTGGAACTTCATAGCAAAGTACAAAGTTCGTTTTGGATGGACAAAGTTAGTTGAAATAGACAGTTTTTGCATGAAAACTCATTCCTGGTGGAACTTCATAGCAAAGTACAAAGTTCGTTTTGGATGGACAAAGCTAGTTGAAATAGACAGTTTTTGCATGAAAACTCATTCCTGGTGGAACTTCATAGCAAAGTACAAAGTTCGTTTTGGATGGACAAAGTTAGTTGAAATAGACAGTTTTTGCATGAAAACTCATTCCTGGTGGAACTTCATAGCAAAGTACAAAGTTCGTTTTGGATGGACAAAGCTAGTTGAAATAGACAGTTTTTGCATGAAAACTCATTCCTGGTGGAACTTCATAGCAAAGTACAAAGTTCGTTTTGGATGGACAAAGTTAGTTGAAATAGACAGTTTTTGCATGAAAACTCATTCCTGGTGGAACTTCATAGCAAAGTACAAAGTTCGTTTTGGATGGACAAAGTTAGTTGAAATAGACAGTTTTTGCATAAAAACTCATTCCTGGTGGAACTTCATAGCAAAGTACAAAGTTCGTTTTGGATGGATCAATTTAGTTGAAATAGACAGTTTTTGCATGAAAACTCATTCCTGGTGGAACTTCATAGCAAAGTACAAAGTTCGTTTTGGATGGACAAAGTTAGTTGAAATAGACAGTTTTTGCATGAAAACTCATTCCTGGTGGAACTTCATAGCAAAGTACAAAGTTCGTTTTGGATGGACAAAGTTAGTTGAAATAGACAGTTTTTGCATGAAAACTCATTCCTGGTGGAACTTCATAGCAAAGTACAAAGTTCGTTTTGGATGGACAAAGTTAGTTGAAATAGACAGTTTTTGCATGAAAACTCATTCCTTGTGGAACTTCATAGCAAAGTACAAAGTTCGTTTTGGATGGACGAATTAAGTTGAAATAGACAGTTTTTGCATAAAAACTCATTCCTGGTGGAACTTAATGGCAAAGTACAAAGTTCGTTTTGGATGGATCAATTTAGTAGAAATAGACAGTTTTTGCATGAAAACTCATTCCTGGTGGAACTTCATAGCAAAGTACAAAGTTCGTTTTGGATGGACAAAGTTAGTTGAAATAGACAGTTTTTGCATGAAAACTCATTCCTGGTGGAACTTCATAGCAAAGTACAAAGTTCGTTTTGGATGGACAAAGTTAGTTGAAATAGACAGTTTTTGCATGAAAACTCATTCCTGGTGGAACTTCATAGCAAAGTACAAAGTTCGTTTTGGATGGACAAAGTTAGTTGAAATAGACAGTTTTTGCATGAAAACTCATTCCTGGTGGAACTTCATAGCAAAGTACAAAGTTCGTTTTGGATGGACAAAGTTAGTTGAAATAGACAGTTTTTGCATGAAAACTCATTCCTGGTGGAACTTCATAGCAAAGAACAAAGTTCGTTTTGGATGGACAAAGTTAGTTGAAATAGACAGTTTTTGCATGAAAACTCATTCCTGGTGGAACTTCATAGCAAAGTACAAAGTTTGTTTTGGATGGACAAAGTTAGTTGAAATAGACAGTTTTTGCATGAAAACTCATTCCTGGTGGAACTTCATAGCAAAGTACAAAGTTCGTTTTGGATGGACAAAGTAAGTTGAAATAGACAGTTTTTGCATGAAAACTCATTCCTGGTGGAACTTCATAGCAAAGTACAAAGTTCGTTTTGGATGGATCAATTTAGTTTAAATAGACAGTTTTTGCATGAAAACTCATTCCTGGTGGAACTTCATAGCAAAGTACAAAGTTCGTTTTGGATGGACGAATTAAGTTGAAATAGACAGTTTTTGCATAAAAACTCATTCCTGGTGGAACTTCATAGCAAAGTACAAAGTTCGTTTTGGATGGACAAAGTTAGTTAAAAAAGACAGTTTTTGCATGAAAACTCATTCCTGGTGGAACTTCATAGCAAAGTACAAAGTTCGTTTTGGATGGACAAAGTTAGTTGAAATAGACAGTTTTTGCATAAAAACTCATTCCTGGTGGAACTTCATAGCAAAATACAAAGTTCGTTTTGGATGGACGAATTAGGTTGAAATAGACAGTTTTTGCATGAAAACTCATTCCTGGTGGAACTTCATAGCAAAGTACAAAGTTCGTTTTGGATGGACAAAGTTAGTTGAAATAGACAGTTTTTGCATGAAAACTCATTCCTGGTGGAACTTCATAGCAAAGTACAAAGTTCGTTTTGGATGGACAAAGTTAGTTAAAAAAGACAGTTTTTGCATGAAAACTCATTCCTGGTGGAACTTCATAGCAAAGTACAAAGTTCGTTTTGGATGGACAAAGTTAGTTGAAATAGACAGTTTTTGCATGAAAACTCATTCCTGGTGGAACTTCATAGCAAAGTACAAAGTTCGTTTTGGATGGACAAAGTTAGTTTAAATAGACAGTTTTTGCATGAAAACTCATTCCTGGTGGAACTTCATAGCAAAGTACAAAGTTCGTTTTGGATGGACGAATTAAGTTGAAATAGACAGTTTTTGCATAAAAACTCATTCCTGGTGGAACTTCATAGCAAAGTACAAAGTTCGTTTTGGATGGACAAAGTTAGTTAAAAAAGACAGTTTTTGCATGAAAACTCATTCCTGGTGGAACTTCATAGCAAAGTACAAAGTTCGTTTTGGATGGACAAAGTTAGTTGAAATAGACAGTTTTTGCATAAAAACTCATTCCTGGTGGAACTTCATAGCAAAATACAAAGTTTGTTTTGGATGGACGAATTAAGTTGAAATAGACAGTTTTTGCATGAAAACTCATTCCTGGTGGAACTTCACAGCAAAGTACAAAGTTCGTTTTGGATGGACAAAGTTAGTTGAAATAGACAGTTTTTGCATGAAAACTCATTCCTGGTGGAACTTCATAGCAAAGTACAAAGTTCGTTTTGGATGGACAAAGTTAGTTGAAATAGACAGTTTTTGCATGAAAACTCATTCCTGGTGGAACTTCATAGCAAAGTACAAAGTTCGTTTTGGATGGATCAATTTAGTTGAAATAGACAGTTTTTGCATAAAAACTCATTCCTGGTAGAACTTCATAGCAAAGTACAAAGTTCGTTTTGGATGGACAAAGTTAGTTGAAATAGACAGTTTTTGCATGAAAACTCATTCCTGGTGGAACTTCATCGCAAAGTACAAAGTTCGTTTTGGATGGATCAATTTAGTTGAAATAGACAGTTTTTGCATGAAAACTCATTCCTGGTGGAACTTCATAGCAAAGTACAAAGTTCGTTTTGGATGGATCAATTTAGTTGAAATAGACAGTTTTTGCATGAAAACTCATTCCTGGTGGAACTTCATAGCAAAGTACAAAGTTCGTTTTGGATGGACAAAGTTAGTTGAAATAGACAGTTTTTGCATGAAAACTCATTCCTGGTGGAACTTCATAGCAAAGTACAAAGTTCGTTTTGGATGGACGAATTAAGTTGAAATAGACAGTTTTTGCATAAAAACTCATTCCTGGTGGAACTTCATCGCAAAGTACAAAGTTCGTTTTGGATGGACAAAGTTAGTTTAAATAGACAGTTTTTGCATGAAAACTCATTCCTGGTGGAACTTCATAGCAAAGTACAAAGTTCGTTTTGGATGGATCAATTTAGTTGAAATAGACAGTTTTTGCATGAAAACTCATTCCTGGTGGAACTTCATAGCAAAGTACAAAGTTCGTTTTTAATGGACAAAGTTAGTTGAAATAGACAGTTTTTGCATGAAAACTCATTCCTGGTGGAACTTCATAGCAAAGTACAAAGTTCGTTTTGGATGGACAAAGTTAGTTTAAATAGACAGTTTTTGCATGAAAACTCATTCCTGGTGGAACTTCATAGCAAAGTACAAAGTTCGTTTTGGATGGATCAATTTAGTTGAAATAGACAGTTTTTGCATGAAAACTCATTCCTGGTGGAACTTCATAGCAAAGTACAAAGTTCGTTTTGGATGGACAAAGTTAGTTAAAAAAGACAGTTTTGCATGAAAACTCATTCCTGGTGGAACTTCATAGCAAAGTACAAAGTTCGTTTTGGATGGACAAAGTTAGTTGAAATAGACAGTTTTTGCATGAAAACTCATTCCTGGTGGAACTTCATAGCAAAGTACAAAGTTCGTTTTGGATGGACAAAGTTAGTTTAAATAGACAGTTTTTGCATGAAAACTCATTCCTGGTGGAACTTCATAGCAAAGTACAAAGTTCGTTTTGGATGGACGAATTAAGTTGAAATAGACAGTTTTTGCATAAAAACTCATTCCTGGTGGAACTTCATAGCAAAGTACAAAGTTCGTTTTGGATGGACAAAGTTAGTTGAAACAGACAGTTTTTGCATGAAAACTCATTCCTGGTGGAACTTCATAGCAAAGTACAAAGTTCGTTTTGGATGGATCAATTTAGTTGAAATAGACAGTTTTTGTATGAAAACTCATTCCTGGTGGAACTTCATAGCAAAGTACAAAGTTCGTTTTGGATGGACGAATTAAGTTGAAATAGACAGTTTTTGCATGAAAACTCATTCCTGGTGGAACTTCATAGCAAAGTACAAAGTTCGTTTTGGATGGACAAAGTTAGTTGAAATAGACAGTTTTTGCATGAAAACTCATTCCTGGTGGAACTTCATAGCAAAGTACAAAGTTCGTTTTGGATGGACAAAGTTAGTTGAAATAGACAGTTTTTGCATGAAAACTCATTCCTGGTGGAACTTCATAGCAAAGTACAAAGTTCGTTTTGGATGGACAAAGTTAGTTGAAATAGACAGTTTTTGCATGAAAACTCATTCCTGGTGGAACTTCATCGCAAAGTACAAAGTTCGTTTTGGATGGACAAAGTTAGTTGAAATAGACAGTTTTTGCATGAAAACTCATTCCTGGTGGAACTTCATAGCAAAGTACAAAGTTCGTTTTGGATGGACAAAGTTAGTTGAAATAGACAGTTTTTGCATGAAAACTCATTCCTGGTGGAACTTCATAGCAAAGTACAAAGTTCGTTTTGGATGGATCAATTTAGTTGAAATAGACAGTTTTTGCATGAAAACTCATTCCTGGTGGAACTTCATAGCAAAGTACAAAGTTCGTTTTGGATGGACAAAGTTAGTTGAAATAGACAGTTTTTGCATGAAAACTCATTCCTGGTGGAACTTCATAGCAAAGTACAAAGTTCGTTTTGGATGGACAAAGTTAGTTGAAATAGACAGTTTTTGCATGAAAACTCATTCCTGGTGGAACTTCATAGCAAAGTACAAAGTTCGTTTTGGATGGATCAATTTAGTTGAAATAGACAGTTTTTGTATGAAAACTCATTCCTGGTGGAACTTCATAGCAAAGTACAAAGTTCGTTTTGGATGGACGAATTAAGTTGAAATAGACAGTTTTTGCATGAAAACTCATTCCTGGTGGAACTTCATAGCAAAGTACAAAGTTCGTTTTGGATGGACAAAGTTAGTTGAAATAGACAGTTTTTGCATGAAAATTCATTCCTGGTGGAACTTCATAGCAAAGTACAAAGTTCGTTTTGGATGGACAAAGTTAGTTGAAATAGACAGTTTTTGCATGAAAACTCATTCCTGGTGGAACTTCATAGCAAAGTACAAAGTTCGTTTTGGATGGATCAATTTAGTTGAAATAGACAGTTTTTGTATGAAAACTCATTCCTGGTGGAACTTCATAGCAAAGTACAAAGTTCGTTTTGGATGGACGAATTAAGTTGAAATAGACAGTTTTTGCATGAAAACTCATTCCTGGTGGAACTTCATAGCAAAGTACAAAGTTCGTTTTGGATGGATAAAGTTAGTTGAAATAGACAGTTTTTGC
Organism: Anopheles moucheti; assembly: GCF_943734755.1. Taxonomy (NCBI): domain Eukaryota; kingdom Metazoa; phylum Arthropoda; class Insecta; order Diptera; family Culicidae; genus Anopheles; species Anopheles moucheti. Next base: position 76,171 of record NW_026453749.1, read on the forward strand.
ATGAAAACTCATTCCTGGTGGAACTTCATCGCAAAGTACAAAGTTCGTTTTGGATGGACAAAGTTAGTTGAAATAGACAGTTTTTGCATGAAAACTCATTCCTGGTGGAACTTCATAGCAAAGTACAAAGTTCGTTTTGGATGGACAAAGTTAGTTGAAATAGACAGTTTTTGCATGAAAACTCATTCCTGGTGGAACTTCATAGCAAAGTACAAAGTTCGTTTTGGATGGATCAATTTAGTTGAAATAGACAGTTTTTGCATGAAAACTCATTCCTGGTGGAACTTCAAAGCAAAGTACAAAGTTCGTTTTGGATGGACGAATTAAGTTGAAATAGACAGTTTTTGCATGAAAACTCATTCCTGGTGGAACTTCATAGCAAAGTACAAAGTTCGTTTTGGATAGACAAAGTTAGTTGAAATAGACAGTTTTTGCATGAAAACTCATTCCTGGTGGAACTTCATAGCAAAGTACAAAGTTCGTTTGGATGGACAAAGTTAGTTGAAATAGACAGTTTTTGCATGAAAACTCATTCCTGGTGGAACTTCATAGCAAAGTACAAAGTTCGTTTTGGATGGACAAAGTTAGTTGAAGTAGATAGTTTTTGCATGAAAACTCATTCCTGGTGGAACTTCATAGCAAACTACAAAGTACAGTACAGTTTTTGCATAAAAACTCATTCCTGGTGGAACTTCATAGCAAAGTACAAAGTTCGTTTTGGATGGATCAATTTAGTTGAAATAGACAGTTTTTGCATGAAATTTCATTCCTGGTGGAACTTCATAGCAAAGTACAAAGTTCGTTTTGGATGGACAAAGTTAGTTGAAATAGACAGTTTTTGCATGAAAACTCATTCCTGGTGGAACTTCATAGCAAAGTACAAAGTTCGTTTTGGATGGACAAAGTTAGTTGAAATAGACAGTTTTTGCCTGAAAACTCATTCCTGGTGGAACTTCATAGCAAAGTACAAAGTTCGTTTTGGATGGATCAATTTAGTTGAAATAGACAGTTTTTGCATAAAAACTCATTCCTGGTGGAACTTCATAGCAAAGTACAAAGTTCGTTTTGGATGGACGAATTAAGTTGAAATAGACAGTTTTTGCATGAAAACTCATTCCTGGTGGAACTTCATAGCAAAGTACAAAGTTCGTTTTGGATGGATCAATTTAGTTGAAATAGACAGTTTTTGCATAAAAACTCATTCCTGGTGGAACTTCATAGCAAAGTATAAAGTTCGTTTTGGATGGACGAATTAAGTTGAAATAGACAGTTTTTGCATGAAAACTCATTCCTGGTGGAACTTCATAGCAAAGTACAAAGTTCGTAACGGATGCACCAATTTAGTTGAAATAGACAGTTTTTGCATGAAAACTCATTCCTGGTGGAACTTCATAGCAAAGTACAAAGTTCGTTTTGGATGGACGAATTAAGTTGAAATAGACAGTTTTTGCATAAAAACTCATTCCTGGTGGAACTTCATAGCAAAGTACAAAGTTCGTTTTGGATGGACAAAGTTAGTTGAAATAGACAGTTTTTGCATGAAAACTCATTCCTGGTGGAACTTCATAGCAAAGTACAAAGTTCGTTTTGGATGGACAAAGTTAGTTGAAATAGACAGTTTTTGCATGAAAACTCATTCCTGGTGGAACTTCATAGCAAAGTACAAAGTTCGTTTTGGATGGACAAAGTTAGTTGAAATAGACAGTTTTTGCATAAAAACTCATTCCTGGTGGAACTTCATAGCAAAGTACAAAGTTCGTTTTGGATGGACAAAGTTAGTTGAAATAGACAGTTTTTGCATGAAAACTCATTCCTGGTGGAACTTCATAGCAAAGTACAAAGTTCGTTTTGGATGGACAAAGTTAGTTGAAATAGACAGTTTTTGCATGAAAACTCATTCCTGGTGGAACTTCATAGCAAAGTACAAAGTTCGTTTTGGATGGACAAAGTTAGTTGAAATAGACAGTTTTTGCATGAAAACTCATTCCTGGTGGAACTTCATAGCAAAGTACAAAGTTCGTTTTGGATGGACAAAGTTAGTTGAAATAGACAGTTTTTGCATGAAAACTCATTCCTGGTGGAACTTCATAGCAAAGTACAAAGTTCGTTTTGGATGGATCAATTTAGTTGAAATAGACAGTTTTTGCATGAAAACTCATTCCTGGTGGAACTTCATAGCAAAGTACAAAGTTCGTTTTGGATGGACAAAGTTAGTTGAAATAGACAGTTTTTGTATGAAAACTCATTCCTGGTGGAACTTCATAGCCAAGTACAAAGTTCGTTTTGGATGGATCAATTTAGTTGAAATAGACAGTTTTTGCATGAAAACTCATTCCTGGTGGAACTTCATAGCAAAGTACAAAGTTCGTTTTGGATGGATCAATTTAGTTGAAATAGACAGTTTTTGCATGAAAACTCATTCCTGGTGGAACTTCATAGCAAAGTACAAAGTTCGTTTTGGATGGACAAAGTTAGTTGAAATAGACAGTTTTTGCATGAAAACTCATTCCTGGTGGAACTTCATAGCAAAGTACAAAGTTCGTTTTGGATGGACAAAGTTAGTTGAAATAGACAGTTTTTGCATAAAAACTCATTCCTGGTGGAACTTCATAGCAAAGTACAAAGTTCGTTTTGGATGGACAAAGTTAGTTGAAATAGACAGTTTTTGCATGAAAACTCATTCCTGGTGGAACTTCATAGCAAAGTACAAAGTTCGTTTTGGATGGACAAAGTTAGTTGAAATAGACAGTTTTTGCATGAAAACTCATTCCTGGTGGAACTTCATAGCAAAGTACAAAGTTCGTTTTGGATGGACAAAGTTAGTTGAAATAGACAGTTTTTGCATGAAAACTCATTCCTGGTGGAACTTCATAGCAAAGTACAAAGTTCGTTTTGGATGGACAAAGTTAGTTGAAATAGACAGTTTTTGCATGAAAACTCATTCCTGGTGGAACTTCATAGCAAAGTACAAAGTTCGTTTTGGATGGACAAAGTTAGTTGAAATAGACAGTTTTTGCATGAAAACTCATTCCTGGTGGAACTTCATAGCAAAGTACAAAGTTCGTTTTGGATGGACAAAGTTAGTTGAAATAGACAGTTTTTGTATGAAAACTCATTCCTGGTGGAACTTCATAGCCAAGTACAAAGTTCGTTTTGGATGGATCAATTTAGTTGAAATAGACAGTTTTTGCATGAAAACTCATTCCTGGTGGAACTTCATAGCAAAGTACAAAGTTCGTTTTGGATGGATCAATTTAGTTGAAATAGACAGTTTTTGCATGAAAACTCATTCCTGGTGGAACTTCATAGCAAAGTACAAAGTTCGTTTTGGATGGATCAATTTAGTTGAAATAGACAGTTTTTGCATGAAAACTCATTCCTGGTGGAACTTCATAGCAAAGTACAAAGTTCGTTTTGGATGGACAAAGTTAGTTGAAATAGACAGTTTTTGCATGAAAACTCATTCCTGGTGGAACTTCATAGCAAAGTACAAAGTTCGTTTTGGATGGACAAAGTTAGTTGAAATAGACAGTTTTTGCATGAAAACTCATTCCTGGTGGAACTTCATAGCAAAGTACAAAGTTCGTTTTGGATGGACAAAGTTAGTTGAAATAGACAGTTTTTGCATGAAAACTCATTCCTGGTGGAACTTCATAGCAAAGTACAAAGTTCGTTTTGGATGGATCAATTTAGTTGAAATAGACAGTTTTTGCATAAAAACTCATTCCTGGTGGAACTTCATAGCAAAGTACAAAGTTCGTTTTGGATGGACGAATTAAGTTGAAATAGACAGTTTTTGCATGAAAACTCATTCCTGGTGGAACTTCATAGCAAAGTACAAAGTTCGTTTTGGATGGACAAAGTTAGTTGAAATAGACAGTTTTTGCATGAAAACTCATTCCTGGTGGAACTTCATAGCAAAGTACAAAGTTCGTTTTGGATGGACAAAGTTAGTTGAAATAGACAGTTTTTGCATGAAAACTCATTCCTGGTGGAACTTCATAGCAAAGTACAAAGTTCATAACGGATGCACCAATTTAGTTGAAATAGACAGTTTTTGCATGAAAACTCATTCCTGGTGGAACTTCATAGCAAAGTACAAAGTTCGTTTTGGATGGATCAATTTAGTTGAAATAGACAGTTTTTGCATGAAAACTCATTCCTGGTGGAACTTCATAGCAAAGTACAAAGTTCGTTTTGGATGGATCAATTTAGTTGAAATAGACAGTTTTTGCATGAAAACTCATTCCTGGTGGAACTTCATAGCAAAGTACAAAGTTCGTTTTGGATGGATCAATTTAGTTGAAATAGACAGTTTTTGCATGAAAACTCATTCCTGGTGGAACTTCATAGCAAAGTACAAAGTTCGTTTTGGATGGACGAATTAAGTTGAAATAGACAGTTTTTGCATGAAAACTCATTCCTGGTGGAACTTCATAGCAAAGTACAAAGTTCGTTTTGGATGGACAAAGTTAGTTGAAATAGACAGTTTTTGCATGAAAACTCATTCCTGGTGGAACTTCATAGCAAAGTACAAAGTTCGTTTTGGATGGACAAAGTTAGTTGAAATAGACAGTTTTTGCATGAAAACTCATTCCTGGTGGAACTTCATAGCAAAGTACAAAGTTCGTTTTGGATGGATCAATTTAGTTGAAATAGACAGTTTTTGCATAAAAACTCATTCCTGGTGGAACTTCATAGCAAAGTACAAAGTTCGTTTTGGATGGACGAATTAAGTTGAAATAGACAGTTTTTGCATGAAAACTCATTCCTGGTGGAACTTCATAGCAAAGTACAAAGTTCGTTTTGGATGGACAAAGTTAGTTGAAATAGACAGTTTTTGCATGAAAACTCATTCCTGGTGGAACTTCATAGCAAAGTACAAAGTTCGTTTTGGATGGACAAAGTTAGTTGAAATAGACAGTTTTTGCATGAAAACTCATTCCTGGTGGAACTTCATAGCAAAGTACAAAGTTCGTTTTGGATGGACGAATTAAGTTGAAATAGACAGTTTTTGCATGAAAACTCATTCCTGGTGGAACTTCATAGCAAAGTACAAAGTTCGTTTTGGATGGACGAATTAAGTTGAAATAGACAGTTTTTGCATGAAAACTCATTCCTGGTGGAACTTCATAGCAAAGTACAAAGTTCGTTTTGGATGGACAAAGTTAGTTGAAATAGACAGTTTTTGCATGAAAACTCATTCCTGGTGGAACTTCATAGCAAAGTACAAAGTTCGTTTTGGATGGACAAAGTTAGTTGAAATAGACAGTTTTTGCATGAAAACTCATTCCTGGTGGAACTTCATAGCAAAGTACAAAGTTCATAACGGATGCACCAATTTAGTTGAAATAGACAGTTTTTGCATGAAAACTCATTCCTGGTGGAACTTCATAGCAAAGTACAAAGTTCGTTTTGGATGGATCAATTTAGTTGAAATAGACAGTTTTTGCATGAAAACTCATTCCTGGTGGAACTTCATAGCAAAGTACAAAGTTCGTTTTGGATGGATCAATTTAGTTGAAATAGACAGTTTTTGCATGAAAACTCATTCCTGGTGGAACTTCATAGCAAAGTACAAAGTTCGTTTTGGATGGATCAATTTAGTTGAAATAGACAGTTTTTGCATGAAAACTCATTCCTGGTGGAACTTCATAGCAAAGTACAAAGTTCGTTTTGGATGGACGAATTAAGTTGAAATAGACAGTTTTTGCATGAAAACTCATTCCTGGTGGAACTTCATAGCAAAGTACAAAGTTCGTTTTGGATGGACAAAGTTAGTTGAAATAGACAGTTTTTGCATGAAAACTCATTCCTGGTGGAACTTCATAGCAAAGTACAAAGTTCGTTTTGGATGGACAAAGTTAGTTGAAATAGACAGTTTTTGCATGAAAACTCATTCCTGGTGGAACTTCATAGCAAAGTTCGTTTTGGATGGATCAATTTAGTTGAAATAGACAGTTTTTGCATGAAAACTCATTCCTGGTGGAACTTCATAGCAAAGTACAAAGTTCGTTTTGGATGGACAAAGTTAGTTGAAATAGACGGTTTTTGCATGAAAACTCATTCCTGGTGGAACTTCATAGCAAAGTACAAAGTTCGTTTTGGATGGACAAAGTTAGTTGAAATAGACAGTTTTTGCAAGAAAACTCATTCCTGGTGGAACTTCATAGCAAAGTACAAAGTTCGTTTTGGATGGACAAAGCTAGTTGAAATAGACAGTTTTTGCATAAAAACTCATTCCTGGTGGAACTTCATAGCAAAGTACAAAGTTCGTTTTGGATGGACAAAGTTAGTTGAAATAGACAGTTTTTGCATGAAAACTCATTCCTGGTGGAACTTCATAGCAAAGTACAAAGTTCGTTTTGGATGGATGAATTTAGTTGAAATAGACAGTTTTTGCATGAAAACTCATTCCTGGTGGAACTTCATAGCCAAGTACAAAGTTCGTTTTGGATGGACGAATTAAGTTGAAATAGACAGTTTTTGCATGAAAACTCATTCCTGGTGGAACTTCATAGCAAAGTACAAAGTTCGTTTTGGATGGACAAAGTTAGTTGAAATAGACAGTTTTTGCATGAAAACTCATTCCTGGTGGAACTTCATAGCAAAGTACAAAGTTCGTTTTGGATGGATCAATTTAGTTGAAATAGACAGTTTTTGCATAAAAACTCATTCCTGGTGGAACTTCATAGCAAAGTACAAAGTTCGTTTTGGATGGACGAATTAAGTTGAAATAGACAGTTTTTGCATGAAAACTCATTCCTGGTGGAACTTCATAGCAAAGTACAAAGTTCGTTTTGGATGGACAAAGTTAGTTGAAATAGACAGTTTTTGCATGAAAACTCATTCCTGGTGGAACTTCATAGCCAAGTACAAAGTTCGTTTTGGATGGATCAATTTAGTTGAAATAGACAGTTTTTGCATGAAAACTCATTCCTGGTGGAACTTCATAGCAAAGTACAAAGTTCGTTTTGGATGGATCAATTTAGTTGAAATAGACAGTTTTTGCATGAAAACTCATTCCTGGTGGAACTTCATAGCAAAGTACAAAGTTCGTTTTGGATGGATCAATTTAGTTGAAATAGACAGTTTTTGCATGAAAACTCATTCCTGGTGGAACTTCATAGCAAAGTACAAAGTTCGTTTTGGATGGACAAAGTTAGTTGAAATAGACAGTTTTTGCATGAAAACTCATTCCTGGTGGAACTTCATAGCAAAGTACAAAGTTCGTTTTGGATGGACAAAGTTAGTTGAAATAGACAGTTTTTGCATGAAAACTCATTCCTGGTGGAACTTCATAGCAAAGTACAAAGTTCGTTTTGGATGGACAAAGTTAGTTGAAATAGACAGTTTTTGCATGAAAACTCATTCCTGGTGGAACTTCATAGCAAAGTACAAAGTTCGTTTTGGATGGATCAATTTAGTTGAAATAGACAGTTTTTGCATAAAAACTCATTCCTGGTGGAACTTCATAGCAAAGTACAAAGTTCGTTTTGGATGGACAAAGTTAGTTGAAATAGACAGTTTTTGCATGAAAACCCATTCCTGGTGGAACTTCATAGCAAAGTACAAAGTTCGTTTTGGATGGATCAATTTAGTTGAAATAGACAGTTTTTGCATGAAAACTCATTCCTGGTGGAACTTCATAGCAAAGTACAAAGTTCGTTTTGGATGGACAAAGTTAGTTGAAATAGACAGTTTTTGCATGAAAACTCATTCCTGGTGGAACTTCATAGCAAAGTACAAAGTTCGTTTTGGATGGATCAATTTAGTTGAAATAGACAGTTTTTGTATGAAAACTCATTCCTGGTGGAACTTCATAGCAAAGTAAAAAGTTCGAATCGGATGGACGAATTAAGTTGAAATAGACAGTTTTTGCATGAAAACTCATTCCTGGTGGAACTTCATAGCAAAGTACAAAGTTCGTTTTGGATGGACGAATTAAGTTGAAATAGACAGTTTTTGTATGAAAACTCATTCCTGGTGGAACTTCATAGCAAAGTACAAAGTTCGAATCAGATGGACAAAGTTAGTTGAAATAGACAGTTTTTGCATGAAAACTCATTCCTGGTGGAACTTCATAGCAAAGTACAAAGTTCGTTTTAGATGGACAAAGTTAGTTGAAATAGACAGTTTTTGCATGAAAACTCATTCCTGGTGGAACTTCATAGCAAAGTACAAAGTTCGTTTTGGATGGACAAAGTTAGTTGAAATAGACAGTTTTTGCATGAAAACTCATTCCTGGTGGAACTTCATAGCAAAGTACAAAGTTCGTTTTGGATGGACAAAGTTAGTTGAAATAGACAGTTTTTGCATAAAAACTCATTCCTGGTGGAACTTCATAGCAAAGTACAAAGTTCGTTTTGGATGGATCAATTTAGTTGAAATAGACAGTTTTTGTATGAAAACTCATTCCTGGTGGAACTTCATAGCAAAGTACAAAGTTCGTTTTGGATGGACAAAGTTAGTTGAAATAGACAGTTTTTGCATGAAAACTCATTCCTGGTGGAACTTCATAGCAAAGTACAAAGTTCGTTTTAGATGGACAAAGTTAGTTGAAATAGACAGTTTTTGCATGAAAACTCATTCCTGGTGGAACTTCATAGCAAAGTACAAAGTTCGTTTTGGATGGACGAATTAAGTTGAAATAGACAGTTTTTGCATGAAAACTCATTCCTGGTGGAACTTCATAGCAAAGTACAAAGTTCGTTTTGGATGGATCAATTTAGTTGAAATAGACAGTTTTTGTATGAAAACTCATTCCTGGTGGAACTTCATAGCAAAGTACAAAGTTCGTTTTGGATGGACAAAGTTAGTTGAAATAGACAGTTTTTGCATGAAAACTCATTCCTGGTGGAACTTCATAGCAAAGTACAAAGTTCGTTTTGGATGGACAAAGTTAGTTGAAATAGACAGTTTTTGCATGAAAACTCATTCCTGGTGGAACTTCATAGCAAAGTACAAAGTTCGTTTTGGATGGACAAAGTTAGTTGAAATAGACAGTTTTTGCATAAAAACTCATTCCTGGTGGAACTTCATAGCAAAGTACAAAGTTCGTTTTGGATGGATCAATTTAGTTGAAATAGACAGTTTTTGTATGAAAACTCATTCCTGGTGGAACTTCATAGCAAAGTACAAAGTTCGTTTTGGATGGACAAAGTTAGTTGAAATAGACAGTTTTTGCATGAAAACTCATTCCTGGTGGAACTTCATAGCAAAGTACAAAGTTCGTTTTAGATGGACAAAGTTAGTTGAAATAGACAGTTTTTGCATGAAAACTCATTCCTGGTGGAACTTCATAGCAAAGTACAAAGTTCGTTTTGGATGGACGAATTAAGTTGAAATAGACAGTTTTTGCATAAAAACTCATTCCTGGTGGAACTTCATAGCAAAGTACAAAGTTCGTTTTGGATGGACGAATTAAGTTGAAATAGACAGTTTTTGCATAAAAACTCATTCCTGGTGGAACTTCATAGCAAAGTACAAAGTTCGTTTTGGATGGATCAATTTAGTTGAAATAGACAGTTTTTGTATGAAAACTCATTCCTGGTGGAACTTCATAGCAAAGTACAAAGTTCGTTTTGGATGGACAAAGTTAGTTGAAATAGACAGTTTTTGCATGAAAACTCATTCCTGGTGGAACTTCATAGCAAAGTACAAAGTTCGTTTTGGATGGACAAAGTTAGTTGAAATAGACAGTTTTTGCATGAAAACCCATTCCTGGTGGAACTTCATAGCAAAGTACAAAGTTCGTTTTGGATGGACGAATTAAGTTGAAATAGACAGTTTTTGCATAAAAACTCATTCCTGGTGGAACTTCATAGCAAAGTACAAAGTTCGTTTTGGATGGATCAATTTAGTTGAAATAGACAGTTCTTGCATGAAAACTCATTCCTGGTAGAACTTCATAGCAAAGTACAAAGTTCGTTTTAGATGGACAAAGTTAGTTGAAATAGACAGTTTTTGCATGAAAACTCATTCCTGGTGGAACTTCATAGCAAAGTACAAAGTTCGTTTTGGATGGACGAATTAAGTTGAAATAGACAGTTTTTGTATGAAAACTCATTCCTGGTGGAACTTCATAGCAAAGTACAAAGTTCGTTTTGGATGGACAAAGTTAGTTGAAATAGACAGTTTTTGCATAAAAACTCATTCCTGGTGGAACTTCATAGCAAAGTACAAAGTTCGTTTTGGATGGACGAATTAAGTTGAAATAGACAGTTTTTGTATGAAAACTCATTCCTGGTGGAACTTCATAGCAAAGTACAAAGTTCGTTTTAGATGGACAAAGTTAGTTGAAATAGACAGTTTTTGCATAAAAACTCATTCCTGGTGGAACTTCATAGCAAAGTACAAAGTTCGTTTTGGATGGATCAATTTAGTTGAAATAGACAGTTCTGGCATGAAAACTCATTCCTGGTAGAACTTCATAGCAAAGTACAAAGTTCGAATCAGATGGACGAATTAAGTTGAAATAGACAGTTTTTGCATAAAAACTCATTCCTGGTGGAACTTCATAGCAAAGTACAAAGTTCGTTTTGGATGGATCAATTTAGTTGAAATAGACAGTTCTTGCATGAAAACTCATTCCTGGTAGAACTTCATAGCAAAGTACAAAGTTCGTTTTGGATGGACGAATTAAGTTGAAATAGACAGTTTTTGTATGAAAACTCATTCCTGGTGGAACTTCATAGCAAAGTACAAAGTTCGAATCAGATGGACGAATTAAGTTGAAATAGACAGTTTTTGCATAAAAACTCATTCCTGGTAGAACTTCATAGCAAAGTACAAAGTTCGTTTTGGATGGATCAATTTAGTTGAAATAGACAGTTCTTGCATGAAAACTCGTTCCTGGTAGAACTTCATAGCAAAGTACAAAGTTCGTTTTGGATGGACAAAGTTAGTTGAAATAGACAGTTTTTGCATGAAAACTCATTCCTGGTGGAACTTCATAGCAAAGTACAAAGTTCGTTTTGGATGGACAAAGTTAGTTGAAATAGACAGTTTTTGCATAAAAACTCATTCCTGGTGGAACTTCATAGCAAAGTACAAAGTTCGTTTTGGATGGATCAATTTAGTTGAAATAGACAGTTTTTGTATGAAAACTCATTCCTGGTGGAACTTCATAGCAAAGTACAAAGTTCGTTTTGGATGGACAAAGTTAGTTGAAATAGACAGTTTTTGCATGAAAACTCATTCCTGGTGGAACTTCATAGCAAAGTACAAAGTTCGTTTTAGATGGACAAAGTTAGTTGAAATAGACAGTTTTTGCATGAAAACTCATTCCTGGTGGAACTTCATAGCAAAGTACAAAGTTCGTTTTGGATGGACGAATTAAGTTGAAATAGACAGTTTTTGCATGAAAACTCATTCCTGGTGGAACTTCATAGCAAAGTACAAAGTTCGTTTTGGATGGACAAAGTTAGTTGAAATAGACAGTTTTTGCATGAAAACTCATTCCTGGTGGAACTTCATAGCAAAGTACAAAGTTCGTTTTGGATGGACAAAGTTAGTTGAAATAGACAGTTTTTGCATAAAAACTCATTCCTGGTGGAACTTCATAGCAAAGTACAAAGTTCGTTTTGGATGGATCAATTTAGTTGAAATAGACAGTTTTTGTATGAAAACTCATTCCTGGTGGAACTTCATAGCAAAGTACAAAGTTCGTTTTGGATGGACAAAGTTAGTTGAAATAGACAGTTTTTGCATGAAAACTCATTCCTGGTGGAACTTCATAGCAAAGTACAAAGTTCGTTTTAGATGGACAAAGTTAGTTGAAATAGACAGTTTTTGCATGAAAACTCATTCCTGGTGGAACTTCATAGCAAAGTACAAAGTTCGTTTTAGATGGACAAAGTTAGTTGAAATAGACAGTTTTTGCATGAAAACTCATTCCTGGTGGAACTTCATAGCAAAGTACAAAGTTCGTTTTGGATGGACAAAGTTAGTTGAAATAGACAGTTTTTGCATGAAAACTCATTCCTGGTGGAACTTCATAGCAAAGTACAAAGTTCGTTTTGGATGGACAAAGTTAGTTGAAATAGACAGTTTTTGCATGAAAACTCATTCCTGGTGGAACTTCATAGCAAAGTACAAAGTTCGTTTTGGATGGACAAAGTTAGTTGAAATAGACAGTTTTTGCATAAAAACTCATTCCTGGTGGAACTTCATAGCAAAGTACAAAGTTCGTTTTGGATGGATCAATTTAGTTGAAATAGACAGTTTTTGTATGAAAACTCATTCCTGGTGGAACTTCATAGCAAAGTACAAAGTTCGTTTTGGATGGACAAAGTTAGTTGAAATAGACAGTTTTTGCATGAAAACTCATTCCTGGTGGAACTTCATAGCAAAGTACAAAGTTCGTTTTAGATGGACAAAGTTAGTTGAAATAGACAGTTTTTGCATGAAAACTCATTCCTGGTGGAACTTCATAGCAAAGTACAAAGTTCGTTTTGGATGGACGAATTAAGTTGAAATAGACAGTTTTTGCATAAAAACTCATTCCTGGTGGAACTTCATAGCAAAGTACAAAGTTCGTTTTGGATGGACGAATTAAGTTGAAATAGACAGTTTTTGCATAAAAACTCATTCCTGGTGGAACTTCATAGCAAAGTACAAAGTTCGTTTTGGATGGATCAATTTAGTTGAAATAGACAGTTTTTGTATGAAAACTCATTCCTGGTGGAACTTCATAGCAAAGTACAAAGTTCGTTTTGGATGGACAAAGTTAGTTGAAATAGACAGTTTTTGTATGAAAACTCATTCCTGGTGGAACTTCATAGCAAAGTACAAAGTTCGTTTTGGATGGACAAAGTTAGTTGAAATAGACAGTTTTTGCATGAAAACTCATTCCTGGTGGAACTTCATAGCAAAGTACAAAGTTCGTTTTGGATGGACGAATTAAGTTGAAATAGACAGTTTTTGCATAAAAACTCATTCCTGGTGGAACTTCATAGCAAAGTACAAAGTTCGTTTTGGATGGATCAATTTAGTTGAAATAGACAGTTCTTGCATGAAAACTCATTCCTGGTAGAACTTCATAGCAAAGTACAAAGTTCGTTTTAGATGGACAAAGTTAGTTGAAATAGACAGTTTTTGCATGAAAACTCATTCCTGGTGGAACTTCATAGCAAAGTACAAAGTTCGTTTTGGATGGACGAATTAAGTTGAAATAGACAGTTTTTGTATGAAAACTCATTCCTGGTGGAACTTCATAGCAAAGTACAAAGTTCGTTTTGGATGGACAAAGTTAGTTGAAATAGACAGTTTTTGCATAAAAACTCATTCCTGGTGGAACTTCATAGCAAAGTACAAAGTTCGTTTTGGATGGACGAATTAAGTTGAAATAGACAGTTTTTGTATGAAAACTCATTCCTGGTGGAACTTCATAGCAAAGTACAAAGTTCGTTTTAGATGGACAAAGTTAGTTGAAATAGACAGTTTTTGCATAAAAACTCATTCCTGGTGGAACTTCATAGCAAAGTACAAAGTTCGTTTTGGATGGATCAATTTAGTTGAAATAGACAGTTCTGGCATGAAAACTCATTCCTGGTAGAACTTCATAGCAAAGTACAAAGTTCGAATCAGATGGACGAATTAAGTTGAAATAGACAGTTTTTGCATAAAAACTCATTCCTGGTGGAACTTCATAGCAAAGTACAAAGTTCGTTTTGGATGGATCAATTTAGTTGAAATAGACAGTTCTTGCATGAAAACTCATTCCTGGTAGAACTTCATAGCAAAGTACAAAGTTCGTTTTGGATGGACGAATTAAGTTGAAATAGACAGTTTTTGTATGAAAACTCATTCCTGGTGGAACTTCATAGCAAAGTACAAAGTTCGAATCAGATGGACGAATTAAGTTGAAATAGACAGTTTTTGCATAAAAACTCATTCCTGGTAGAACTTCATAGCAAAGTACAAAGTTCGTTTTGGATGGATCAATTTAGTTGAAATAGACAGTTCTTGCATGAAAACTCGTTCCTGGTAGAACTTCATAGCAAAGTACAAAGTTCGTTTTAGATGGACAAAGTTAGTTGAAATAGACAGTTTTTGCATGAAAACTCATTCCTGGTGGAACTTCATAGCAAAGTACAAAGTTCGTTTTGGATGGATCAATTTAGTTGAAATAGACAGTTTTTGCATGAAAACTCATTCCTGGTGGAACTTCATAGCAAAGTACAAAGTTCGTTTTGGATGGATCAATTTAGTTGAAATAGACAGTTTTTGTATGAAAACTCATTCCTGGTGGAACTTCATAGCAAAGTACAAAGTTCGTTTTGGATGGACAAAGTTAGTTGAAATAGACAGTTTTTGCATGAAAACTCATTCCTGGTGGAACTTCATAGCAAAGTACAAAGTTCGTTTTGGATGGACGAATTAAGTTGAAATAGACAGTTTTTGTATGAAAACTCATTCCTGGTGGAACTTCATAGCAAAGTACAAAGTTCGAATCAGATGGACGAATTAAGTTGAAATAGACAGTTTTTGCATGAAAACTCATTCCTGGTGGAACTTCATAGCAAAGTACAAAGTTCGTTTTAGATGGACAAAGTTAGTTGAAATAGACAGTTTTTGCATAAAAACTCATTCCTGGTGGAACTTCATAGCAAAGTACAAAGTTCGTTTTGGATGGATCAATTTAGTTGAAATAGACAGTTTTTGTATGAAAACTCATTCCTGGTGGAACTTCATAGCAAAGTACAAAGTTCGTTTTGGATGGACAAAGTTAGTTGAAATAGACAGTTTTTGCATAAAAACTCATTCCTGGTGGAACTTCATAGCAAAGTACAAAGTTCGAATCAGATGGACGAATTAAGTTGAAATAGACAGTTTTTGCATGAAAACTCATTCCTGGTGGAACTTCATAGCAAAGTACAAAGTTCGTTTTAGATGGACAAAGTTAGTTGAAATAGACAGTTTTTGCATAAAAACTCATTCCTGGTGGAACTTCATAGCAAAGTACAAAGTTCGTTTTGGATGGATCAATTTAGTTGAAATAGACAGTTTTTGCATGAAAACTCATTCATGGTGGAACTTCATAGCAAAGTACAAAGTTCGTTTTGGATGGATCAATTTAGTTGAAATAGACAGTTTTTGCATGAAAACTCATTCCTGGTGGAACTTCATAGCAAAGTACAAAGTTCGTTTTGGATGGACAAAGTTAGTTGAAATAGACAGTTTTTGCATAAAAACTCATTCCTGGTGGAACTTCATAGCAAAGTACAAAGTTCGTTTTGGATGGATCAATTTAGTTGAAATAGACAGTTTTTGCATGAAAACTCATTCCTGGTGGAACTTCATAGCAAAGTACAAAGTTCGTTTTGGATGGACAAAGTTAGTTGAAATAGACAGTTTTTGCATAAAAACTCATTCCTGGTGGAACTTCATAGCAAAGTACAAAGTTCGTTTTGGATGGATCAATTTAGTTGAAATAGACAGTTTTTGTATGAAAACTCATTCCTGGTGGAACTTCATAGCAAAGTACAAAGTTCGAATCAGATGGACGAATTAAGTTGAAATAGACAGTTTTTGCATGAAAACTCATTCCTGGTGGAACTTCATAGCAAAGTACAAAGTTCGTTTTGGATGGATCAATTTAGTTGAAATAGACAGTTCTGGCATGAAAACTCATTCCTGGTAGAACTTCATAGCAAAGTACAAAGTTCGAATCAGATGGACGAATTAAGTTGAAATAGACAGTTTTTGCATAAAAACTCATTCCTGGTGGAACTTCATAGCAAAGTACAAAGTTCGTTTTGGATGGATCAATTTAGTTGAAATAGACAGTTCTTGCATGAAAACTCATTCCTGGTAGAACTTCATAGCAAAGTACAAAGTTCGTTTTAGATGGACAAAGTTAGTTGAAATAGACAGTTTTTGCATGAAAACTCATTCCTGGTGGAACTTCATAGCAAAGTACAAAGTTCGTTTTGGATGACGAATTAAGTTGAAATAGACAGTTTTTGTATGAAAACTCATTCCTGGTGGAACTTCATAGCAAAGTACAAAGTTCGTTTTGGATGGACAAAGTTAGTTGAAATAGACAGTTTTTGCATGAAAACTCATTCCTGGTGGAACTTCATAGCAAAGTACAAAGTTCGTTTTGGATGGACGAATTAAGTTGAAATAGACAGTTTTTGCATAAAAACTCATTCCTGGTGGAACTTCATAGCAAAGTACAAAGTTCGTTTTGGATGGATCAAATTTAGTTGAAATAGACAGTTCTTGCATGAAAACTCATTCCTGGTAGAACTTCATAGCAAAGTACAAAGTTCGTTTTAGATGGACAAAGTTAGTTGAAATAGACAGTTTTTGCATGAAAACTCATTCCTGGTGGAACTTCATAGCAAAGTACAAAGTTCGTTTTGGATGGACGAATTAAGTTGAAATAGACAGTTTTTGTATGAAAACTCATTCCTGGTGGAACTTCATAGCAAAGTACAAAGTTCGTTTTGGATGGACAAAGTTAGTTGAAATAGACAGTTTTTGCATAAAAACTCATTCCTGGTGGAACTTCATAGCAAAGTACAAAGTTCGTTTTGGATGGACGAATTAAGTTGAAATAGACAGTTTTTGTATGAAAACTCATTCCTGGTGGAACTTCATAGCAAAGTACAAAGTTCGTTTTAGATGGACAAAGTTAGTTGAAATAGACAGTTTTTGCATAAAAACTCATTCCTGGTGGAACTTCATAGCAAAGTACAAAGTTCGTTTTGGATGGATCAATTTAGGTTGAAATAGACAGTTCTGGCATGAAAACTCATTCCTGGTAGAACTTCATAGCAAAGTACAAAGTTCGAATCAGATGGACGAATTAAGTTGAAATAGACAGTTTTTGCATAAAAACTCATTCCTGGTGGAACTTCATAGCAAAGTACAAAGTTCGTTTTGGATGGATCAATTTAGTTGAAAT